>NC_088362.1:85753191-85798191 GCF_034508935.2 Berghia stephanieae | reverse complement strand
CCCCGCGAAATTGCGGGCTTTTTACTAGTATATATATATATATATATATATATATATATATATATATATATATATATATATATATATATATATGCCTTTTTCACCCAGGGTCAGGGTATAGCCCACAGACAAGCAGTTCCCATCCATTCTCTATCTTGACCTAACTGTTTTTGTTTTGTTTTGTTTTTGTTTTTGTTTTTTTTTTTTTTGTTTTTTTTTTGTTTTTTTTTTTTTTGCTTTTTGTTGTTTTGTTTTGTTTTTTTTTTTTTTTGTTTTTTTTTTTTGTTTCTTTTGTTCTTTTTATCTCGTTCCATGCCTTATCAGCTTCTTTACTTCTTCTCCATGTTCCCCGTGGCCTTCAATTCGAATGTATAATGTTTTACCGATTTTACCTTATTTATCTCAAAAATGACAAAATATTAAATTACAAAAATGTGATCAATCGTCACAAAAAAATGTCATGTTTGGACAAACCCGACGTGTATATATTTGCAGGTCTGATCATTCTCATTGTTTCGGGCTCATAAATAGGCTTAAGTGCGCGTCGTTGAAATGGCAATACTTTCAATCCATTATCAAATTTAACTATGGAGTAGGCATCGGGGTAAGATAAAGATCTGAAAAAGTGGGTATGAGAAAGGTGCTAGACAAAGCAAGAAAGAAAAATACAAGATAAAAACCATCCCAAAAAGTCAGTCTACCTCTATACCATATTTAACCATTGAATATCTTCTAACAAGGGAGCGCACTGTCAGAGAAAAATAATGTACGTTTGTAAACAAATAAAAGCGTATACGGCAGACGGTAGTGCTGGGTCGAGTTTGAAACGATCAAATCGAGCGGGTTTTCGATCGAGTCCTCTAAAATCGAGTCGGTTTCGAGCGGGTTTCGAGTCAGTGACGTCATCGAGCAGTGATTCGTTTGAAAAAAAAAAATACGAGCATCTCGTTTGCCACAGGAAACTTCACATACCCCTCCCTCTCTTATGTCTGTGGCTGGCTTGACTGCAGCTGGTTATGATGGGGGCTGCCAGATGGCCTAGTTCAAAATTGGTTACTAAGAAACGCTTTTCTATTATTATTCATTTTTTAAAAAAATCTTTTATTTTTTAAAAAATGAAAAGATAAGTTTATCCAACTGTAGTCGATTGTTTTGTTAATCAAAACCAATGAGTTTTTCAAGGGAGTCAGAATGCTTGTGGTCTTTGGCTATTTGGGGTCAATTTGACTACTTGGGCAAGAAGAAATCTGGCTGTCTGGCAGCCTTGATTATGATCGTCGTCGCATCACACACACACACACACACACACACACACACACACACACACACACACGCCATCAGTTGTTGATGGTGAAGGGTTGAGACCCCCCCCCCCCCTCCCACACCACCATCATCCCGCTGTCACCTTAACATTTCATATTTATGTCGCGCCAAAAGTTGTCGGCCGCCCCCACCTCCCATAATTTGTCACTGGTCGTCATCGCCTCTTGTGTGTGCGGGAAAAGGTCGTGCCTTTCATTTCATTATTTGAAAAATAAATGAACAAGAATGGTGTGTTTTTATTAGGTAGGTAGATAATAATAATATTTAGCAGGTTCCACACCCAGACACCCACGGATTGCCCGGACACGATGATAACGATGCCGACGACAATGGATGACGATGATGATGATGATGATTATCGTGTTTCTGTTTTTAAAAAATGAAATACTTTAGCAGGTTCCACCCCCACCCCCCACACGGATAGACCGGACCCGAAGATGATGATTGTGTATTGCTGGCTGTTACGGCTGTGATGAGGATGATGATAATGATGATGATGACGATGGCGCAGATGGTGATTATTTGTTCGGTCGCTCAGTGGTACGGTGTCTCTTGTCACAAAATCAAGCCTTGTCAATGGCCGAATGAGTGACAGTGATTGTTGAAAATTGTGATCCAGACGTTAAGTGTAAGGCACTTGACTCAGGTGTGAATGTATTCTTATCTTATAAGCAATGACGGGTATTGTAAAGAGCTTTAATACAAAAAGACTCCAAACAGCGATCGGTACCTACTGTACGAAATGGATGTATGGTCGATATGGTGTGCCGGAGGAATAAATTAAATTAAATATTGTGAAATTCATTGAGTATGGTAAATCCTTGGAAATGCGCTTTGAACTAATACACCTAGACAACTCCGATTCCAATATAAACGACTGATTAATGTTCCCATATATAAACTATAGTTAGCTGAAAATCTTTCTTTGTCGGGACTCCAAAAGTATGGAACGAATTAGACAAAGAAATCAAAGGGGTCTTTTAGGAGCACTGATTGATTTTAGATTGATTATTACATTGGAATGTGTTGATATTTATTTTATTCCTTATTATTAGGGTGGTGGTGGTGGTGGTGGTGGTGATGATGATGATCCCGCTGATATGATGGTGATGATAAATAAATTAAACATAATTCCCTTTATTCATCCCATAGGGGAGATTCGTCTTTCGGGTCTATTCTAAGGGAAGACTGGAATAACCCAAGCGACAGCCGCAGTGCAGCGCCGCAAATTTAGTTAGGGCAAGGTGACTTGCTCAAGACCACTCAGCGGCGGGTGATCGAACTCGGTACCTTTCGGGTGCCAACCAAAGACCGTACCGCTGCCCTGATGATGATGATGATGATGATGATGATGATGATGATGATGATGATGATGATGATGGGAACTAACAAAGAATACACAGGCATCTAAAATTGAAACATTCCATATTCAAAGCTAATGTTTTACTTTTAAAAATTGAGCTTTACAATATCCACTAAATGTGATCAAATCGCTTTGTAAAGGGGTCCCTGGTCAACAGCAACATTTAATATGTAGGACGGGACATGCCGCCTGTTAGGCGATATTACAATTTTTCAGACAAAGACAACGCTGTTAACGGCCAGGTACTCATTTTACACCTGAGTACGGTGAGAGAATGTGAGTAAAGAGCCTTGTCCAAAGACTCAACTATGCACTGAGCGCGAGGCTCGAACCAGGACTTTCCGATCCGAACGCGGGTGTCATACCACTAGACCATTATAATGCACTAGACCCATGGCCGACTAGAGTACTATAGGTACGTCATGACTAGACCACATAGCCGCACTACTGTAGGAGTGTTCATTGATAGATGGATGCGTGTGTGTCATAGAAATAGCCTTAGTGTGTGTGTGTGTGTGTGTGTGTGTGTGTGTGTGTGTGTGTGTGTGTGTGTGTGTGTGTGTGTGTGTGATAGTCAAACTTGAGTAGGTTTAATGAAGACTTGTCACACACGCGTGATACACCTATACGAATTTCCCTGCCACCCAGACACACTAACATCTGACAAGGAGTGAGGGCTGTGGAAGAACCACAGACTACCGTGTGCAAACGTTGGCGATTGGTATCGGATGGCAAACTGTGATCGTTTGAATTTGAAATGATTCGAAACACTCGTTACCCCTCCGCTCGCTCGGATCCTGATCGTCTCAAGCTCGTCTCACGTGTCAAGATCGTCTCAAGCTCGTCTCAAGCTCACAACCCGCCTGATCGTTTTAGTGACTCGATCGTTTTACTGACTCGCTCTTCCGGCATTGAGATCGGACACTGACTCGTTGACGCTGACTCGATCGTCGATCGGGTAAAAGCGATCAAATAACCCAACACTAGCAGACGGTTTTCCCATTGTATAAGTATAAGTTAAGTATAAGGCTACCGGTGAAAATAAAAAAAAATAAAAAAGCTACCGGTGAAAGAAGTATTCGCAATTCACTCTCAGTCAGGACATTTTTAAAACTAGACTTTTGAAAAATCCAAATGAATTAAACACGGGAAACGTATTCAAACCTTATCTCATGATTTATGGCTCCCGACTTTTAAAGTTAACTTAAAGGTAAAGACTTGTGACTTGTGCTAAGGAGGGGTAGCGGCAGGACATCACCATTAATATAATCATCATCTTGTCATGATCATTATCAATCCACACAAAAAACCCTCACATTTAGCTTTAGTCTTCGTAGCCGTTATTCTTATTATGAATATCATGATTTAAGGTTGGAGATCTGTTGAATTTGAATGATAAGGCAAGGATTGTTACAATTACAATGCTAAATAAATCTTTTCTCCGACGCTTGATCCGGCAAAATACAAAACTGACTCGGAAACATCTTACTCCAGAGCTTGGACTTTATTTGATTACACCTGAGTGCCATTTGTGGACTGCAAATGCCTTTGATTCCCCCTTTGACGACCCGTTTTGGGCCTTTTATTGGCCTGGTGGACAAGCTTTGACAAGGTCAGTGTATGGTTAAATTAATAGTTAGAAGTCGCAATTCCTTATTATCTGGTAATAATTTCAGCTTCAAATGGTTTTCATTTCCATCAAAAAAGTAGTAACAGGCAAAAAGGATTTAAAATTAAAATTGTCCTTCTTTATCTTCTTCTCTTCTTCTTCTTCTTCTTCTTCTTCTTCTTCTTCTTCTTCTTCTTCTTCTTCTTCTTCTTCTTCTTCTTCTTCTTCTTCTTCTTCTTCTTCTTCTTCTTCTTCTTCTTCTTCTTCTTCTTCTTCTTCTTCTTCTTCTTCTTCTTCTTCTTCTTCTTCTTCTTCTTCCATTAAGGCCAAAGCTTCAGGTTGAAGATTGTATGGCCGATTTTTCAGTAACAGGGGTTTTAGAGGGAAGCAGGGAGCGATTTTTAAAGTCATCAGTAGAAAGGGCTTTTTACAATTGGTTAGTCGGGAGTTCCAAAGTCGGATTGTGGAGGGGAAGAAAGAGTAAAGATGATGATTTGTTCTTGAGTGGGGGATTTCAAAATGCTGAGTTTCTTGTTTTATTGTTGTTCTGTTTCAAATGGCTATCTAGTTGGAATTTCGAGTTTTCCATTCTTTGCTTTGTGGAATATGAGGAATTTGTTGATGAAAGGTCTTTCATGTAGCAGTTTCCATTGGAGATCGTTTATGAGCTGAGTTACTCTCATATCCTGCTCATAGTTTCCACTGACAAATCTGGCCGCCCAGTGTTGGACTTTTTCTAGCTCATTGATTTTTTGTGATGTGTGTGGGTCCCACACTGAGCTACTATATTACAGTATGGGCTTGGCGTATGTTTCATAGCATTTCTTTCTCACAGATTGGGGGCAGTGGCAGATTGTTTTTTGAGGAAGGTCATTGTTCTATTTGCCTTTGTAGCTGTATTAGCAATATGCTTCTTCCACTTCTACTTCAGGGTCACGCCGAGGTAGTTTGCATTCTCCACATATTGCAGGGCTTTGTTATGGATTTTATAGTGGGAGTCTGCAATTTATTAAGATCTTGCTGTAGTATGACAGTATCGTCCCTGATTTTTATTTCTCTGTACAGGAGGCTGTCATCTGCGAACATTTTCAAAGTGGACCCCGGAGTAGTCCTTCTGGCATATCATTGATGTAAATGAGAAAGAGGAGTGGCCCGAGAACAGTGCCTTGGGGTACTCCTGACTCAACTTTTGTTGTCTTTGACTCTTTGCCTTCAACAATTACTTTTTGAACTTTGTTACTCAGAAAGGATTCAATTCAGTTGGTGGCATTGTTAGCAGTCCCGTACTGTTGGATTTTCAGAAGCAGACTTCTTTGATGGACTTTGTCGAAAACTTTTGAAAAGTCCAATGGGATTGTGTCTGTCTGTTCTCAATTTTACAGTGTTTGCTAAAAGTCAAAGGAGGTTATAATAGCTGTGTTTCACATGATCGTTGAGGTTGAAATCCGTGCGAGTGAGAATGTTTTTTCCTAGGTGGTCCATAATTGAGCTATATATAATGTGCTCTAAAATTTTGCAACTCACAGATGTCAGTGAGATTGAACGGTATAGTTTTCGGGAAGTGTTTTGTCTCCTTTTTTTAATATTGGTACGATGTCAGTCTGCTTCCAATCATTTGGCACAACTCCTAGGTCTACTGAGGATTGGAATATATAGTACCGGGGAAATCTCATTCACACAGTTTTTGAGAAGTCCTGCTGGAATTCTGTCTGGTCCAGTTGCTCTTTGGGTATTTAAGCCTTTCTGGTCACAGGAATCTGACAGCCTCGAGCCATAGTGAGAGAGAAAGAATGAAGATGGCTTATGCATCTCCTTTTAACTAAAAATCACCAGGTCCATGATTTTTAGATTCTAGATTTTGACCGGTCCATTGAGATGTGATATTAGCAAAGTCATAAATTTGGTAATCTTAAGCAGAATTGGATAGGTGGGTATCATAAACATAGTTTAAGAGTGCTGGACAGTGTTAGTCGGTGACTTTGGTCCTTTGATCTCAGTAACAGCCGACTGCCGCAGGGTAATTCCTCAAGCATCTGGCAAATTTTCCCTGTCTTGGGTGCTGTATTTTATGCAGTGTTATAAAATTATACCAGAAAGGTATGGGTGGTTTTGAACAAACTATACAGTAAAATTGTTTTTCTGCCAAAGTCCCAACCATGGTGGTATAATGAGGTGAGCAATTCAAGTGATTGAAGGAAAAAGAAAGTCAAAATAAATCTACTTGAAAAGGTGGCTCATACCTTTAAATTTTTGTTTCACTGCAAAACTTTCTTCATTTTTATTTTTGCCAGATGTACATATACGCCTGACTTTTACTTCTCTACAAACTTCTCATCATGAAATTGTGATTGCTCAACATTTAGACATATATGTTTGTTTTTTTTTTAAATTCCAGATTCATCTTTGATAATCCACTACGATTTCAAAACAAAACAATTCTTGATGTGGGCAGTGGGTGTGGGTCTGCTGCACTGGCATCCAAAATTGTTGGAGCAAGAACTGTCATAGCTAATGACATTGATTTTGGTAAACTACTGCGACTAATGTCCCATTTTTTTTTTCACCTTATCATTCTTTTTCTTTACCATTCGGTCTACGAATTATTTTTGAACTATTTGTGACCAAAAAGAAAAAGAAATTACTTCCAATGCTACTTTCTTTAAACGAATATTCAATGTAAATCTTTTTCACTACCCATTCAGTCTCAAAGAACACTTAAGATCATAAATGTTTCAAAGAAAGTGTTAATTAGAATGAGACACATTTAGTGAAATACAATGCAACACGCATTCGTCGAACACATTTCCGACAAATTCACAGGTTCAATGAACAAGGACAGAATTCCCAAATTATGTCCCTCATTGTCTTAGTAAATTTTTCATGGCATCCACAAACGGTTTTGACGAACTAAACTTAATCTTAGGGTCAACACACCGGCCACTAAAAGAGATTGAGAGATAGGGCAGAGCAAGTTCTGTTGTGCTTTTGTGAACTTATAGCTTGAAACTGACTTTTTGAAAAATAATCAAGTAATAAAACAAGAACAATCCGAAAAAAAATTTAATTACTGTAATTGGTATTCAAGAGCTCAACCAATTGAATAATCTAATTCATTGGGCACCACTAACAACAACTCACTTTTCATTTTTTTTAAACTTGTGATAACCGTCTTTGAAATGTGACATTCATTTTTGGTCTGTCTCAGGAATAGCAATCTTAAGTGCTTGCCTAACCCAAAACAATCAGACCCACAGTGTGTGAGTATTTATCACAATATGCTGACACGCTAATGAAGGAATTCTATTGCGACACTTGACAACGCCATGCTTATTTTTCAATCGCCTGTGGCAACTACCGGATAGCCATGGACTCAGGTAATAGTGTTAGGAAGGGTACGTGTGTGCAGACAAATGCCTTTCCCCGCTCCATTCTTACTGTTATTTTTATCCCACGTGCCGTGTTGTATGGCGTGGTGGTGCGTGTTTTGTTTTTCAAAGTGAGTAACTCAGGAGTGAATTATATTCTTTTTTTTGTCAACAAAAAGATATAAATCTAAGAGACCAGGATGTCCAAACATTGAGATCGTATAGAATGAGCTCTTTTTTTTTTTTGTTCTTAGCCAGCCATTTTTATTAGTTCTCACTAAATTTTATCTGCTCTGTGCTGTGTTGCGAGTGATTTGCTTGATGTTTTAGATAAAGGTTCTGTTTCTCTTCTGACATTGTTAGACCTTTCGGCGGTGTTTGATACTATTGATCACGGTATTCTCATTAAACGACTTAATATAACTTTTGGCTTGTCTGGGACTGTCTTGCAGTGGTTTGAATCTTATTTAGATGGCAGAAAGCAACAGGTTATGATTTTAGATAAACTTTCTCGTCAACATACATTGTCTTTTGGTGTTCCCCAAGGCTCTGTTTTGGGTCGAATTCTTTTTGTTTTGTATACTTCTCCATTATCTAATGTCATCACTGGTCATGGGCTGCGCTATCATCTCTATGCAGATGATACGCAACTTTATGCTACTGATAAAACTTAAAATCTCGAAAATATTGTGAAACGTGTGGAAGAATGTGTGACAGATGTGAAAGAGTGGATGGATGCAAACAAGTTGAAAATGAATGAGTCAAAAACAGAAGTGATGATTGTGGGAAATAGAGGGCAGTTGAAGTTGAATGATGGTCTTGAGGTGTTGATTGGGGTGAAAAGATCAAAGTTTCAAAGACTGTGAAAAATTTGGGTGTCTATTTTGATTCAGAAATGAGAATGTCAGCTCACATTTCTGCTCTCTGTAAATCTTTATACTTTCAGTTGAAGAAAATCAGTTCGATCCGTCAGTATATTGCAATTGGAACATGTAAAACATTGGTTGTTTCCCTCATTTTTTCGAAACTAGTTTATTGTAACTCCTTGCTTGTCAATTTGCCTATTAAACAATTACAACTACTGCAAAACAGTGCAGCAAGATTAGTTTTTGGCAAAAAAAAAGTTTGATCATGCAACCCCTTTGTTGGCCTCTCTCCACTGGTTGCCCATTGAAAAGCGCACATATTACAAAGCAGCGTGTCTTGTTTATAAATGTTTGACTGGTATAGCACCGGCATATCTCACAGATCACGTGGTCATGTGTAAATTTGAAAATTACACTTTAAGATCATGTAATGACCAAGCGAAAATTTCGGAAAAAAGATCAAGAACAAAATTTGGTGATAGATCATTTGCTTGTTTCAGCCCCAAGATTTGGAATGAACTACCACGTGGTCTGAGGGAGTGCATGTCTTTACTTACCTTTAAAAAGAATCTCAAGACACATTTTTACTGTATTTGTTTTTATTGACTCTATGAATCCTTGATTTGGTTATGAATTATTATTATTATTTTATTTTTTTCACTTAAAATTGATATTTATATTGTAAAGTGCCCAGAGCTTGTGTTTTACACGAGAATGAGCGCTATATAAATTGTATTATTATTATTATTATTATTATATTATTATTATTATTATTATTATTATTATTATAAACGTTAAGGTCGCACATAGTTTGTGTGCGGCAGATGCTATGAACATTTTAACTAAGTGATAGCATCAAACCTATACTTCTACTTGTTACATTGGACCTCAGGTACAATGAGTCAGTGGTCAGTTCTTATACTCAAGATCTGTTTGAATATAAGATACCATAATCAGTATGAATATGAAAAAAAAAAGAAAAAAAATGAGGATTTATAGTGGATAGTATTTGATACTTGATCATTAAATGAGTCCTGTTGTATCAATATTAACTTTTCAAGGCAACTGTAAAATTAAAGAGGACAATCCACTCGGGGTGGGGGGAGTTTTCCAATTCGGACCCTCAATATCGCTCTCTCAGCTCAATGACTTATAGTGGCCGCATAATTGTGAAAATATCTGTTGCATATGTTGCAAACACCATTCATCTTAATTTTTAGATAAAATACTTGTCCATTATCCATTTTATTTGTATGTTTGGCCTTGATTTATGGGCTCTAGTCACTTTTCCCAATCTGGACACCCTGTTTCCAATTGTAACACCCCGTTGTGCCAATTAGAACACCCCTTTGACAATTGATATAAATAATAACGTGAAGTTGAATGTAATCTTCAATTTGATTACAAAAGTAGATCAAATGAACGTTTCGGGTTTCCCCTTTATCAACAAAACAGGATGATTGAAACACCACAGATGAATGAGATGATGTGGTAGTGGCGTAGTCACTTAATTAATTAATCTTCACTTAATTAATTGCACACTTTTTAGAAATAACTAGTATTCTATTTTAATTCGTGCTTCCTTACAAAGGAGCATAATATTTCCTGCCAACCAATGTTTTGTTTATTCATCTTTACTACGCCACTACCACATCATCTCATTCATCTGTGGTGTTTCAATCATCCCGATTTGTTGATAAAGGGGAAACCCAAAACGTTCATTTGATCTGTTTTTGTAATTAAATTGAAGCTTACATTCAACTTCACGTTATTATTTATTTCTTCGAGCTTTGAGCAGCAACATTTACACTTTGACAATTGAGACAATTGCAACTAACTTTTCTTAGTTTGAGCTAAGATGGATGTAAACGAGCTTACCTTGATTTGAGTGAATTGATTTCATTAAAATCAAATATAAAGCCAGTTTCTCTATGAATTTAAGCGTTTATAAGAAAAGAAAATGATTAATGATTAAGCAAAAAAAAATTGACTAGGCGATCTCAAGAATCAGTGACGTCATATTTTTTTTTTTTAACAGTCTACGATAGTGGAAACTTTACGACGAGAGGAACTTCACTCTTAATAATTATTCAAATTGATTGTTTGCATAGAAAACCATTATTTTATTCTGAAGAATCTTCAAATTAATTAGTGAAAACTTTTAGAGTTAAAATTAGAAACAAATAAACGACAAAACAAAGCAAATCGAAAGAGTCATGTTTGCAGTGCAACAACTGGGGGTCTGATTTGGAACAACTGGATGATATGGTGGGAAACGTTTCCAAGATCTATTTTAATAAATAATTTTTTAATCAAAATACAAAGATATACTTAACTGATTGGTTTCAGATGTTGGAATGCAAAAATTTCAAAACGAAATGTAAAAAAATCCTTTTCAATTTTACGAATTTATATTGGAAATGTTGCTGCTTAATATAGCCATTTCAACTGTAAGAGGCCTCGAATTTGTGAAAACGTGACGGGAGAAGCTCGTACCTGATCTTCCGAGTGAGACAGATTTTAAGAGACAACTTATTTAATTAAATAACACGGAAAAGCTCTGGAATTGGCTTAAATATATCATGCATTTGTTTATAGCTGTGTTAGATTGGAACTCAGCTCTATGTCATAATTCTTACTAAAATTAGGTGTTAAAATAGAAAATGAATACGGAGGTGAGTCTGAATTGGAACACTGTCCGGATTGGGACTCCCCACACTATTCATGATCATGACAAAACTGATTATTTATTAGAAAAGTATTCACTTGTTGGTGAGATTGATGATAATCCTTATTTTGCTTGACAAACCAAATTTTCAACCTCTATGCTTTTCTTGTTTTTTCAGCGGCTTTAACAGCGATTGAAATGAATATCACATCAAACGGATTAGGAAATATCCATCTCAACAGTAAAAACTTGCTATCAGGTTATTCACTGGATATGAAATTGGACTATATTCTGATGGGAGACATGTTTTACGACCCCGACTTTGCTGATTCAATCAGCAACTGGTTGGAGAACTCTGTTGATTTTAAAACAACATCTCTTCTGATAGGAGATCCAGGAAGACTGTCTTTCAACAATCATCCAATGCAAAGATTCCTTACAAAAGTGGCAGAATATAATTTACCAGAAACTTGTCAGTTGGAGAATAGTGGCTTTACTCATGGTTGTGTTTGGGAATATAATGGGATGTTTATATGACATATAAACCTGTGCAGATTCAAAAAATTTGGAAGGTTGCTCTGATCTTGGTATTAATAATCAGACTAAATTTTTATGATAGTCACAGAGTTGAAAGTAAAATGTGTAATGGAGGACAGCTATACAGAGGTTACTAATTACACTGCTTGTTTCTGTCAATTTTGCAAGTTTTCGCCGGAGTTGGTTATGAAGTTAAAAACACTTCCAAGGGGTCGAGGGGGAACAATACTGAAAAGTTAACGGAAAAGACAGGGAAAAGTAAATTTTTACCCATTGATTTATATAATCAAGACTGCTTACAGTTTTAACAGTGTAAGAGTCACTCTGCTTTTCTTTTGCTTAGTTTTTCACATATTTTATAAGATTTACTTGAAAGCTAGCAACCAGTTCGTTAAGGCTACATCCCCCTTTCAATCAAAAGACACTATCCATCTTGAGTATTTGATGAAACACTGTAATTATGGAACATCTTAGTCATCAGGACTATCAATGATTTTATCTTGCAACTGTCTGAATATTTATTTGTTAATTACACGTGCAAGATATCTTATTGTCAACCTCAGAAGGATGTCTATTTTCCAATTTTTGAATCATAAGTCATTAATTAAAGGTACATATTGGTGTTGTGCTTGCGAAAAATTTCAAGTTATTAGACAAGGGAAATCTAAGTAAGGAAATATAAATAGACTACTTTCATAATTATAAGAAAATATTATATTATTACATGAAAGTAGCAGATTATTATGAGAAGTGTTTTATTGCAGAGTAGGTCATGGACAATGACCATTGTTTTTGTGATGCCGCATCCTTTAAATAATCTTTTTCCAATACTATATTTTCATTTATACCTTTCAATGTTTAAAGATTCTTACCTTGGAAATTCCTCAACCCCTTTCTCCACCCTTTTCCCATTCCCTTCTACAAATTTCAAGTTTGATAGTATTCTATATATTCAGTAAATTTTTAAAACTTTACATGATATACCTTTCTTTTTTTGGTTATAATTTTGTATTATGTGTACATAGAATAAATTGTATTTCAATGAGTATTTTATGTAACTTTAAATCCTTTTATTTAGTTATTTCTGGGTGGGACCTTGAGTGCCCATGGTCGGCAGAGGTTACTGTATATTTCCTTTATCCAGCCATAACCTAAAAAAGCATAATGGTCATTGTTAGGCCAGCACCTTACCAAAAAACTGAATGTATTTGGCAGTATTGTAAGAAAGCGGTTTTCTTTTTGTCAAGTCTGTTTGGCTGTACGTATCTCAGCGTATTTTTTCATACTTTCCTCTATAAATGCATGTATTGTTATGGTCTGGTTGCACTGTAGCATGGACTCCTTGCATTTTATTACGGTACGGTTGAACTACGGGTGGTCAGGAAATTACGATTTATTAGGGTTTGGTCGCCATGAGTCTTGGTTGTATCACACCTACAAAGTCATTTTCTTTCAAAGTTTGACAAAATAATACCTTCATGGAAACATTAAAATTTACAATTCATTATAATGACACAAATTCAGCGATGATCATTAGTGACGATTCAGTTGAAAAGTGCAAGGGAGACAATGGTAACATCTAATTACAGATATGCTTGCTTTAAAAATGCAATTCTTCTTTGTCTTACTTTTTCTTGGTTCTACATGTAATGCTATCTCATTTTCTTCCTTTTTACTGGCACTGATATGACCTAAATATGTGGCAAGTTCTGTAGAACCAATAAAAACAAATAAAACATTTATTTATTTATTAGGATTCGGAGTGTTGTTCAACACCCAAAACTTGTGACCAGATTATTCAACACCCAAGTCGTGTATGCCCATGTTAAGAATTAGCTACCCACACCAAGAATTCACACATCTGTACACATTTGGAATTTAAATTAAATTCACAAATCTGCTTTTTTATATATATTTATTTTTTCGAGTGTAGTAATTTGGATTGTCTTCTGTTTTTGTTTTTGTTTTTAAGGGTTTTACCGCGCTTGCAACATATTAAGGTCATATCAGCGCCAGTAAGGAGGAAGAAAATGGGATAGTAACAAGTTCTAGAATTACTATTAAAGCACTCGAGAAAAGGTAAGACAAATGGGATTTGGTTCAAATAGGAAACATGTAGGTTCCAAGAGCACACTGTGAAAAAGCTTGAGCTTTTAGAAAGGGCAATATCCACTTAATGTGCTCAAAGTACTTAGTTTGAGATCTCCTAAAAGTCTCATCCAGACACAAGCACAGGTCCCCACTCAAATGTTTACAAATCATAAATATTATGTAAACAAAACATAACACGGTGCAAAACAGAGAGATGATTTACAAGGAAAAAAAATAAAAACTCCCAAAACTATCTATAGATAGTATGCACTTAGCTAAGAAGCTAATAACATTGCCATCCGGAAGGATAAGGGACCAACACACAAAACTGTGTGTATCCATGAACGTTTATAGTCAGGTTAATACAGTTCAGTGAGCATTACTCATAAACGCGGATGGCAAAAAACAACAAAGACATGAGTGACGTCATCTTCGAACGATCTATACATTTGACTGTTTCCCTCTCAGTAAAGGTCAGGACAAAACCAATTAATCTCATTCCAAGATAAAGACAGAAAGCAAGTTGGAAAACAGATATAGGGTGATAGAAGACACAGTAAGTACCTCCCTGCCGCTATGGGAGGTCAGGAACCCCACACAGAGATTGTCTTCATCTTGATTAGATACGCTTGCTTTTGAAAAGAAAACAATTCTGAATTAAATCAAGAGTGTTATCTCTTCAAAAGGGGGAGCTGCAATGTCTGGGCCGGACACCTCTTAAGGTGCAGGAGATAGAACCCATCGGTGAGTGGTACACGCTCTGCTCCTCACCTACCTACCTCACACTCATTCTGTAGTGTGGTGTCCTCTGTATGTCCTTACATTTCTTAATCTACCCCTATAGCTCATACTTGTTCATAGTGCTGTAACTTTAACACTTCTATACTCCCTCTTTGGTCGGCCTGTGGCCCATGTCTTCTGTACAATCAATCTGTGATTGATTGTAATCATGTATCCTTCCTAAAAAAATTGAGATTTTTAGGGGAAAGGGCTGGTATCCCTTAGTTTAAGTTTAAGGCTCACAGAATCTCTCATCGACACAAATGACCCAGGACGTGATGATCCTCTGTTTATGAAATATGGCCCTTTAAGCAGAAAGAATAACTGAAATAGATAACTGCAAGCGAGGAAACATTGTAAGTGATCTAAGTCAGCATTGAGTGGATCTCTTGTTGGGTTTACTTTCTAAAATGTTCTGGATTGAACACACAGATTTCAATGAATCAATAATATATTGTATGACTGTCCCAGTTCAGAATTTGGAAAAAGCATGAATTATTAGATTACTTTTTGTTTGGTTATACCGATCACCACTTTTAAATCACTCCTCTTTTGAAGAGATTTCCTTTTGTTTCTCATGGCATGCTGGGGAGTCTCTGGTCTGTCTTCCCACCCTAACCTGTATTCCCTGTCAGCTGCATAACATCAGGAGTTGAGCTGCAGATGCATGTTCCTCATATAATTAATTTTTATAGGGTTGAGCCAAGTAGCCTTCATTCTGTCTTTCCCACATGCTCTTTCATTATTGACGGTCGCCCATTCCCCGCCACCTCACAACATGATATCGTTTCTCATACATACATTATGATTCTAAGATTTTTTTTAAGTCGAACCATTTCTAATTTCTGTGTTAAATTTAAATAAAACAAAAACCCTTATTGTACTATGTCAAGGTTCCTTTTCCATGAGTCTTTATTTGTGAAGAGGTAGCTCAGGAGAGTGAATAGCCATAAGTGATTCACATCATTGGAGTGGATTGTAAATAGCCATAATCGGTCAGTCTTTATGTTCGTATATGTACTCGCATGATAATAATAAAAGTATGCGTGCCTGGATTTTTGGACAAGAAGTACCGAAGTAAATTCCCTTGAACATAAAATACCTGTCACAAACACCATTACTCCATTTTAATTCATCAAATCAGTGTAGCAGATAAATGTTGCCACCCGTATATATGTTTAATGCATTTAAATAGCCAACAGAAGAGAAGGATCAGTTATGAGTAATTTACTTGTCCATTAGAAAACATTTCTCAAGGATGAACATAATTATTATGATGAAGAGCCATCCCTAACACAACCCCACACAACACAAATGCTGCGTGTATCTTCAATACTGAAGCTGCAACAGTATAAATTAAATTGGGTGGAGGACTACTAGTCAAGTAGATTTAAGCTTTTAAAAAAAATAGGATAACCGGGATGATATTTGGTACCAAGCTAAATTTAACATTTTGGTTGTACACTTTATGCTGATTATCATAGGGAGCGTTCACATATTACGTCATCAAAAATTTGCCCTTTTTAGACCCCCCCCCCCTCCCCCAAGTCATCACTTGTCATCATTGACCTGACCCCCCCCCCCCCCCCCCCCAACAGATGATGACGTCATCTAATTTAATAAAAACTAAAAGATAACTTTAATTTCACAATATTTATTATTCGTTTTTCAAACCATAAACATTGATTATCAACGTTTGATAAAACACATTCAGACATTTTATTAATTTCAGAAACTGTTGATAATTTATGTTTTACGATACAATGGGGACATAAAATTTAAATTTGCAAAGATAAAATCTAACAATCATTATTTAAATTAGGCTACTTGGTGCAGGTGCTATTAAAAAAAATTCAGAAAGTGTAATTTAAAATAGTATAGGAAGCAAATTATTTTATAGCATATTAGTCTTTTAGTGGAATGAATTTCTGTTTCAATTTCCAAACATAAAATTAATTGATTCAAAAATGTTTCTGCCTTGGACCTCTGGCAATGTACTATAAATAGTATCATCAATCTCATCTTCATCGTCATCATTTTCTCCCATTTGCTGTTCTTCATGTATGCCGCATTTTCGTGAATGGTCTTTCATTGCTGTGATCGAGGAGTGATACAATGAACATTTAGGGCAAGTTCGCCTTTTGAGAAGTGATACCCCTTTCCCATTTTGTTTCTTGAGAGATGGGCAATACTCATCATAGCAATTTATCTTTAGCTGTTTTGAAAGGAACAAACTTTGAAATAGGCTTAATTTGCCTATTTTTTGATGACATCATCTTGGGTCTGACCCCCCCCCCCCCCCATGTCAACACATGTCAACATTTGGTAGACCCCCCCTCCCCCCCTAGCTGATGACGTAATATGTGAACGCTCCCATACTCAAAATCTACCGGTCCGTTCATAGGAAAAAAAATTATTGATTTATATACTCCCTCAAAAACTTTGTGATGGTCCGTTTTTAATATATGAGTTATCAACCTATTATTATGCAAATGGATGATACATGTTTGATTGGTGGAACATATTTATGTACCTACCAAATAAGCTGAGTTGCTTATACAGTGGTCTTTGTTTATAATTTTTACTATAAATTTACAATTAAAAGCACTCAAGAAAAAGTACGACAAAGGGGAAGGGTTCAAATAGTAAATAGGGAACAGATGTAGATTCCAAGAGTACACCATCAGTGTACTTAGTTTGAGATCACCCAAAAGTCTCCTCCAGACACAAGCACAGGATTCCACTAGGAGAAATACACTCAAATGTTTTTAACCCATTATATATATTAAAGCAGAAAGCACCTTGTATAGGGGATAGAAGACACAGCGTGACTTCCTGCCCACCATGGGAGGTCAAAGACTCAACCCAGGAAGACACAGCAAGTGACCTCCTGCACAACATGGGAGGTCAAGAGACCCCACACAGGGAAAGGTTCAGGATCTGAAGTTAAAGCACTTAAGAAAAAGTGGGACGAAGGGGCTGATTCAAAAAAGGAACAAGAGTCCATGAACAATCTATCAATGATTCAATGTGTCTATTTTGACATTACCTAAAAGTCCCATCTCGGTACAAGCAAAGGATATCGCAATGAAGGATACACTCAACTGTTTACAAAGTATAGATTTAAAACTAAAAATGAATATGGTATAGAACAGAGAGATTATTTACAATTTACAAGGGGAAAAAATTATCTCTAAAAATAAGGAACCATATATATTCAACTGCCTCCCTCCTCCTAGCTAAGGGCCCCTGCCAGAACCAGGGGAAAAAAACGAGCAATGCCAAAGCAGAACAAAGACGTGAGCTACATAGAAAGGGAATACTAATAAAGGGTGATACAAGACAAAGCAATAGTGACCTCTACACCCATCTTAGGAGGTCAAAAGACCCCACCCAGAAAAGAAAAAAAAAAATGGGCATTTTTATATATTTCTTTAATTGTCATATATCATTACAATCATCACTCAACAAGATTTTTCATACATAATTTTATAATCAGTAAAGCAAGCAAAAAATAAAGTAAAGGAGCCTGATCACAATTTTTAGTTAATGAGCTGGAGAAGAGAAAGCGTTGCTGATTTTTATTGTCGAAAGCATTAGCTGATAGTATTTTTTACGCCACAGAAAATATTTCCTTAATAAATAATAACGGTAAGGTTTAACTGTGCATGATACGAAATGACTCATGGTTGCCTTCTTGTTTGTTTTAGGGGCTTTACTGCCCTTGCCACACATTTGCGTCATTTCAGCACTAGTAAAAAGGAAAATGTAAGAAGTAGATCCAAGAGTGTTATGTACTTGAAGCTATTCTGAAACCACTAAAAAGTCCCATACTGACACTACCAGAAGGGATACACTTGGGTGATTACAAAGCAATAAAATTAAAGCCTAACTTCGACATAACTAATGTAAAATGAAGAGATGATACAAGGGGGGGGGGGGATATCCATCGGTTGTTTATCACTTAGAAAAAGACTCCAGGTAACCCCTAAGCTAAACTATTCCAGATCAAGGACACAAAGCCACTTGGTTAGGACGGATATTTAAGTTGGACAGAAGAGAGAGAAAAGCTGTTGGCCCATCTATGAAAATTCCATTAGCCAGGACGGGTCCAATGTTCCCATATAGTCTAGAAGGAATTTTACCCACCAAACAGTTGTCTTCTCAGGAGTCCTTGAACTTCATATCATTATTGAAAATTACACAATACAAAATTCTATCATTCAGCATCAAAATAAAGAAAGCTATGATCACCTGCACTGCCTCATCACATGCATTCTATAAAATTGGAAGACATAAGTGAGCATTTTGTCTTTTTTTTTAAATCTCCTATCCCCATTCCTTTAATTATTATTTTTTTATTAAGTCTTTAAAAACATATTCCCAATAATACTTTTTGAAATTTCAAAACTTTTTTGGAATAGTTTTATAAATGGTCTTACCGGATATAAATTGATCTGCTTTGATTCATACCAAGACAAACAAACGCTGCCTTTCGACATACAGATAGCTCATTTATTTTACACGAGAAATGGGGGGTTTTATGTTCTTTCAAATGTTCATAAATTTCTGGATCTGCAAGGCAGAATTTAATCTATGAACAAGTCAAACAGACAATAAATGTAGAGGGTTTTCACAATTGAATTATATTAACTTCAATAACTGACCATAAATAAAATCAATTAAAATAATACAGTGCACCTCGAATACAGTGAAGTCAGCGGAACTGAAGGTCACTGCTTGTTTTAACTGATGTGTTACTTTTGATAATACTATACAACGGATATAACCTTATGAGTTGTTAAAGTTGGTAAAAATAAATGTATTACTCCCTTGCAACATTGCTCCCACAAACACAAGGACACTCGTAGAGTTGACACTTAGTGACAGGGTTAATGGTTCACCCTATCTCCCTTCCCTCCCTCAGTGCTGTCATATCAGAAATGTAATCTTCTCACACCCATAAGTCCCATTTTTCTTCACACCTCACAACTTATCCTTCGCATACACACCCATCCTACCTCGAGCACACAGTACAGCCATGCAAAGAGAGACAAAATCATCCCATTACAATGTGACAAAAAGTCGCTTCCGAGACATTGGCATTGAGTTGTGACATTTGTTTTAAAGGTGTTACGGGACTTGCACCACTTTTATGCCATGTCAGTGCCAGTAAAAAGGAAGAAAATGGTATAGTAAAAAAATATAGAATTACAATTAATGTACCCAATAAAAAAGGAAAACAAAGGGGAATTAGTTCAAATAGGGAACAGGTGTAGATTCCAAGAGCACACTATCAGTGTACTTAGTTTTGAGATCACCTAACATCCTGACAAAAGCACAAGAGGGACACTCTCAAATGTTTACAAATCATCCATATGTAAAACAAAAATAATACAGTGCATAACAGAGAGATGATTTACAGGACAAAAAATATTATCTCCCAAAATTATACTTTGGCCTGTTTCCCTCCCAGCCAGGACGAGGAAAAAACCAAGTAATCTCATTCTAAGACAAAGACACACAAAAAGAATGTTGGAAAACAGATATAGAGGGATGGAAGACACAGTAAGTGCCTCCCTGCCCAGTATGAAAGGTCAGGAACCCCACCCAGAGTCATGACATTGCCATGCATTCACAAACGCGCAATGCTTCCATCCCTACCAGCTACTTTTATAATGTAAAGTGTCTGCCAGACAGTGGCAGTGTGCAGTAAAACTCACTGAGTTCAGAATAATTTTTTTTTTTGAGTTTTATCTCCACTCTACACGCTCTTCACAATGTGGATTTCAGTACTTTGTTGTAATTAAAGTGTGTGATTATGAGTTTTGTTGAGTGGAAGGTGGCTTAAATAGTGTCAAATAGATTTTTTTAAACAGGGATTTTTAAAGTATTCGTAGAATCCAAAGTTTCGTTGGATCCCAGGTTGCTGTATCCGAGGTGCACTGTAGTAAGAATATAATAATAATAATAATAAATCAACAATTGTGATGCAATTCCAAATTGGTTGAGCTTTTACATCAATCCACCAGCTTCTATTAACAATAATTTCTTTTTTTCTTTTCTTTTTAGAGCACAGCGGTGCTTTTTTTTTTTAAAAAGAGAAAATGGTGCCAGTTTCGTTATAAGACTAATACTTTAAGCAATGGATATCCAATAGCCTCATTGGACAACGAAATAGGAATTTTATGTCTTCCAAAACTAGTAAAAGCTTGAGTGATTATTCATTTTAAAAAGTGATATAAATGACAAGTATTAAAAAAAAGAAAGGAAGAAAAAGATTGAAATACGTTTCAAAGAGAGGGTAAAGCTTTGAAAGTGTGTGAAAAATAAGTGGTGATACATACGAACCTGTTATAATGGTTACAAAAAAACATCCTCCCTTATCACTCAACAGAAAGGAAAATTGTTTAATTTGAAAAGTTTTATTGTCTCTGTTAAAGGCAGGTTCGCACTGTACTGTTAAATATATAAGCATGAAAGGATTTATCATCAACAAAGCAGAAAAAAAAAAATGAATACTATGACAAATCTGTACAACATGATCAAGAGGATATTATTCACAAAACATAACAAAGAGGTTAACACTTGTGAAATCATTTTGTAACTAATACCACATTATATTGTTTAAAGTTCCCAAGTTGCTTTACAATAAACTCTTATACCTAAAACTGAAAAAAATAAATAGGGTAAAACTTCATTTTATCTATGAGTTACTTTTTGAGAGTTCAATGGCACTTTCAGCACTGAGTCATACAAATGCCTAACAAATTTCATTACTTAGTATGTACATACTGGAATAGAGTGAATAATTTAACTCTAGCAGTGAGTAGGAAAACATATTTGACAATAAAATCAATTGAGTTGGTTAACACAACAAAGGAAAACAAAACCATTTTTCATCATGAGATTGAACGAGAATTGTAATCAATATTAGAAAAATCATAAAACATAAACATCGCTGGCAGGAATGTTCTAATAATTCTTCATTTTGTGGGACATTATTTTATAAACATTGCTTATTGTGTAGAATCAATACAAAGTCATTGAAAAACAAACAAAAAAATTTACAAAAAAAAAAAAAAAAAAGAAATAGAAAACAGAACAAAGTGTATACATCATTGTCACTGCTATATTTAAGAAATAAAGCATCACAGTCAGAAACATTGTTTATCTTTGAACGAAACTTTATGAGCTAAGCAGAAATGATATTCAATGTGCATTTACTTGGCAATGGAACCATATATATGTTGTTTGTTCTTAAGGGTTTTACGGCGCTTACAACACATTAAGGTCATATCAGTGTCAGTAAACAGGAAGAAAATGGGATAGTAAAAAGTTATAGAATTATAATTGAAGCACCCAAGAAAAGGTAAGACAAAGCACACTATCAAAGTACTTACTTTGAGATCACCTAAAAGTCTCATCCAGACACAGGTTCCAACTAAGAGGGATACATATGTAAACAATACAATACAGTTCATAACAGAGATGATTTAAAAGTAAAAATATATCATCTCCCAAAACTTTAACTATACACTTGACTGTTTCCCTCCCAGGGCCTGGACAAAATGAAGTAATATCATTCCACGACAAAGACAGAAAGCATGTTGAAAAGCAGATGTAGGGGGATAGACGATACAGTAAGTACCTCCTTGCCCACTATGGGAGGTTAGGAACCCCACCCAGGAACCACATATTACCATCGCCATAGGGCAAGGGAACAAGTAATTTAACTAACATTGTTTTTGCTTTTACAATTATACTCTTAAATTAACATTTTAAAGAAAGTGAAACAAAAACCATGGAAAGAATTTGCAAAATATCCAAATCCAAGACCTAATGAAATAAATGATCACAGCATATCTGAAAGCGAATTCCAAAAGTACATGCTAAAGGCGCTATAGCGAATTAAAAGTTCTCAAAATAAAATTAAAAATCATAGCTCATCTAATGGTATAGTGAACATGTTTCTTGACTTAAGTCTCTAAGTAAATTTTCACACATAAAATTTGATCTAGTCAACTTGAGCTTGGAGATTTTTCTTCACTGTAAAATATTTAGAAAGGGGTGGGGGAAGGCATGAATAATAATATTAATCTTTTGTATTCATGAATCGTTTGTTTGTTTTTAAGGGTTTTACGGCGCTTGCAACACATTAAGGTTATATGAGCGCCAGTAAAAAGGAAGAAAATGGGATAGTAAAAAGTTCTAGAATTACAATTAAAGCACAAATGAAAAGGTAAGATAAAAGGGGAATTGGTTCAAATAGGGAACAGATGTAGATTCCAAATGACAAATGAAATTCTAAACCTATTTGAAGAAAGACGAAAATGCAACAGAGGGTCTGCAGAATACCAAACATTGAACAACCACATTAAATCCAAATGCATCGAGGCACAAGAGAACTATCTAGACTGGAAATGCTGCGAAATCGAAAGAGAATACAAACCCAACCCCCAACAAGCTCACCAAAGAATAAAAGAACTATCAGGGAAAAGGAAAAGCAAAGCAGCAGGAAGTTGTATCCAAAACAAACAAGGGGAACTGCTATTTGAAGAACAACATATAGAAAGCCGATGGGTAGAATACATAGGTGAACTGTACAATGATCCAAATAGAAATGAACCACCACTGAAATTCAAAGAACCATTAAGCAGACCAAACATCACCAAAAGTGAAATTGAACATGCCATGGAACGAATGAGGGATGGTAAAGCAACAGGCCCTGATGAAATATCTGTAGAGGTATTAAAAAGCCTAGGAGATCTAGCAATTGATGAACTTCACATATTATTCAACAATATATACAACACTGGGAAAATTCCAGAAGATCTCTGTAACTCTATTTTCATAGCAATACCAAAGAAAGCAGGTGCAGTCAGATGCGAAAATTTTAGAACTATAAGTTTAATAAGCCACATCAACAAAATACTGTTGCGTATAATTATCAACAGGCTAAGGAATAAGATTAACCCCGAAATCGCAGAACAATATGGATTCCAACCTGACAGAGGGACAAGGAACGAAATATACCTCCTCCGTGTTTTAAGTGAAAGAGCTATACAGGTTCAGACCCCACTATACCTCTGTTTTGTCGACTACAAAAAAGCTTTTGATAGAGTACGCCACGAAGAAATACTAAAACAACTGCACTCCATTGGCGCTGATGAGAAAGACCTCAGACTCATGCAAACATTATACTACACCCAGCAGGCATCTATCAAAATCGGAAACTCTACAGGAAATTCCATTCCTATTAAGAAAGGAGTCCGTCAAGAATGTGTTGCCTCACCAGATCTGTTTAATCTATACCAAGAAACAATCATGAGGGCATAACTAATATGGAGGGAATAAAAGTAGGAGGTCACAACATAAATAATATAAGATACGCAGACGATACGGTACTCATTGCAACATCAGAAATCCAACTTCAAAAGATTGTTGACAAAGTGGTAGTAGATAGTGAAGCCAAGGGAATGGAAGTGAATATCACCAAAACGGAATGCATGGTAATACAGAAAAACCCAGAAAACAACAACACCTGCAATATAACGATTCACGGCGAGCAACTTACCAACGTAGAAAGTTTTAAATACCTAGGTTCAATAGTGACAACAGATGGAAGATGTAACCGAGACATACGAGCAAGAATAACTCAAGCCAAACAGGCCTTCATGGACCTGGGAAACATTTTGAAAAACAAACAGATGTCGTTCGGGATTAGATTCCGAGTCTTGAAGTGCTATGTGTGGCCAATCTTGTTATACGGATGCGAAAGCTGGACTACAAATGCAGAAACACAAAAGAACATTGAAGCTTTTGAAATGTGGTGCTTGAGAAGGATGCAGAGAATATCGTATACTGCACACAAAACGAACGAAGAAGTGCTAAAACAAACATACCAACAAAGGAAACTAATGCCCTTAATAGCGGATCGACAACCTAACAATCCAAGAGCTGTTTGAAAAAGCAAGAGACAGGGAGGAATGGAGAGAGATAATTCATGCAGTATCCGAAGCCTGGACCAGGCATGGAACCTAGAAGAAGAAGTAGATTCCAAGAGCACACCGTCAAAGTACTTAGTTTGAGATCACCTAAAAGTCTCATCCAGACACAAGCACAAGTCCCAACTAAGAGGAATACGCTCAAATGTTTACCAATCATATAATATAATATGTAAACTAAACATAATATTTCAGAGAGATGATTTACAAGGAAAAAAACATCATGTCCCAAAACTATAACTATACATTCGACTGTTTCCCTCCCAGCCAAGGATCAGGACAAAACTAAGTAATCTCATTCCAAGACAGTGACAGAAAACAATTGGAAAACGGGTATGGGGGGATAGAAGACACAGCATGTACCTCCCTGCCCACTATGGGAGTAGTTGTTGTTGTTTGTTGCTTTAGGTCTCTTCCAACACAATTGAGGTTATATGAGAGACCGTTGAAACAAAAAAAACAAGCAATCTAACAAAAATAGTACAAATGTAAATCAAAATCATAACTAAAGATATCATAAGCTAAATTATAAATAACCAAGAACAAACAGGCAGAAGATTTACAGAAAAAAAAATATCCCCTGTCAAAAATACAATCACAAACCAAAGAAGCAGGATAGGCTAGTAAAGAGAAGAAGAAACGACATCACTATCGGATCGTACACCCAAGCGAACATCATAGGTATATGATTCAAGGGTGATGCCACTATGGGAGGTCAGGATCCCCACCCAGTATTCATGAATCAATAATATAACTGGGCAATTTCAGTTTTGATTAGGAATATGGAAGTAATCATATTTAGAGACAATGCATGCTACTTAAGGTTGGGCAAAATACAATGTCCCTGAATTTAAATCCTGTTTCTAGCACCTGCCAATGAGTCATTTGAAATTTTAACCCCATTGGGGCGGACGGCCCTGATCATTACTCTAACAAGATCTGGCACATTAAGACGCACCTGCCTCTCAAGAGTTATGGTTTCATTTATTGGAAACATTGTCACGTAACAATGACAAACTGACC
The DNA here is from genome assembly GCF_034508935.2 of Berghia stephanieae. NCBI lineage: Eukaryota > Metazoa > Mollusca > Gastropoda > Nudibranchia > Aeolidiidae > Berghia > Berghia stephanieae. Next base: position 85,772,559 of record NC_088362.1, on the reverse strand, counting down.
TGTCACAACTGATTGACTTTCATTAAGATGGAAATGATACACGAACGTAATTTATTGCAAAAGCAAAGAAAATGGTCAGTGTTTTATAGCCTATACGTGGTGATTCAAATATGTTTTGAGTGTCAAAGAAAATGGTATAGTAAAAAGTTCTAGAATTACAATTAAAGAACCCAAGAGAAAGTAAGACATGGAAATTGGGAACAAATAGGGATCAGATGTAGATTCCAAGAGCACACCACCAATGTATTTAGTTTGAGATCACCTTTAAGTCTCTTCCGGATACAAGAACAAAATCCAACAAAGAGGAATACACTCAAATGCTTACATTATACATTAAAAATAACAAATACAATAATACATAACAGAGAGATGATTTACAAGGAAAAAAATATCACCTCCCGAAACAATAACTATGCATTTGACTGTTTCCCTCCCAGCCAGGACTCTGACGAGGGCCAGGAAAAAAACAAGTAATTTCATTCCAAGACAAAGACAGAAAGCATGTTGGATAACAGATATAAGGGGATAGAAGACACAGTATGTACCTCCCTGCCCGCTATGGGAGGTCAGGATTCCCACCCAGGAGCTGCTGTGACACTTTTAGGTCATTTCATGCAGTGCAAAGGAAAACGATAAAAATTATATCTAGCATTTATGCAACAAAGAATGTGTGTGACAAAGAGACTGTGTTTTTAGGGGTTTTACAGCGCTAGCCACCCGTAAGAAGAAGGATGATTGGGGAACAATTGAGTAGGTGACTTTCAAAGCGTACTAAGTCCCATTTTTTGTCATTAATTTATTGACATGTGTCTTGTATGCCTCATAAAACAATACCCTGAGTGTTTTGAAACTCCAACTTTTCTCTGGTGATTCTATGGAGTCCAACTGATAGCTTGAGATTGTTAACTCATTTTCTATCAGGATGTGACTTAGGATGTTTTGAAAGTCAGCTACTCAGTTGCACCAAAATGGACAAGTTTAAATAGGAAAAAGAGGATTCCCTGACAATTCTATCAATGTGCCTATTTTGATAATACCTAAATGCCCCATCCAGGCACAAGCATAGGATCCTGCTGTGAAGGATACACTCAAATGTTGACAAAACACAATAAATTCAAAACAAAAACCATAATCTTACATATATAAGAGATAATTTACAATGAAAAACATATACATTTGACTACTTACCTCTCAACTAGACCAATTAAAAAAGCTACCAACGCAATCCAGAACAAAGACAGAGAGCAACAAAGAAAGAGAAAAAACAGATAAAGAGGGAATAAAAGACACAGCAAAAGTGACTTCTCTGCCAAACATGGAAAGTAAATTGCTTCCACTCAAACAAAGAGGAAGATATATCCTTTAGCTATTTTAGCTTTATTTAGCTTTAGCTATAATGTACATATAGGGATAGAAGAGACAGCAAGGCTGTGGGCTGATTAAAACTCCATCTGTCAAGAAGAGTTCTACATTTATCCTCTCTAGCTTGTGAAAGATCAATCTATGACTTTGTCAGATAACTTAGGGAAACTGAGGTAATTGGTCACTATCTTTCATGGAGCATTTGAATCACGAAAATATGTTTGCTTATTCAATTGTAAATGTTATTAAAGGTGCATACTAAACAGTGAGAAAAAAAATTCCTATAATAATTCTATTTGTTTTTAGTGGTTTAATTTAGTTAGTTTGTAAGGGTTTTACGATGCTTGCTACACATTTAGGTCATTCCAGCGCCAATAAAAAGACAGAAAATGGGATAGTTAAAAAGTATAGATTTATTAAAAGCACAAAAGAATAAATAAGACAAATGGAAATGGTTCAAATAGAGAACAGATGTAAGTTTAACTGCACCTGCAACACACAAGGGTCATTTAGGTGCCAAGAAAGTAATACGACAGGCTAGACGAAAGGGGGATCAGAAGTAAATGATAGAAGAAACATACATCTGTATCTTATAATCTGAGACAAAAATATGGCCTCACCTAGATCTTTGCTGAAAATGAATATATATACTTATGTACCATTACTAGCGCATAGAAAAATTGTAATAAAAGCATTGATAAGCACTGTAGATATGATTTATTTATAGTGAGATAGTATCAAAGGTGGTATTGTTATTACAAAATGGAATCTCAAAAATAAAACACGTCTTAATTTCTTAATGGATCTTATGGAAATTTTATTTCATATGAACAGTGTTTGTTGGTGTGACACGGTTGCTGAAAGACTAGTAAAATCTTTAAACGCTTACTTTTATTGAAAGCATAGGAATAGGAGCTAAGGAATTGCAAATAAGGAATAAACAAGTATTGGAACTTATTCCATCAAAAAAATGAGCACACAAAAAAAAAAAAAGTAAGTAAAAAGAAAATAATAACATAATTGATGAAGGGGATATCTGTTGGAAGTAAACAGGGGGAAAACAAAATTAAAAGCCATATCAAGCCAAATTGATAAGCTTAATTTTACATAACTACAACTGTAATAAGTAGGTGAAATGACTGGGTTTTTAGAGGGTCTTTAAAGTGAAAGATCATCTCTGAGTGACGATTCAAATAAAGCAGTGTTCACAAAGAGTAGTAACGGCTATGAGTGTCCGACTTCAATCATGGCTGGTTTGAGTAAAATCAAATCTTGATTGTTTACAGTTTTAAAAAATATTACCGTCACTTGTAATTTTTCACTATAAATCTGTCAACACAAAATTTAAAATAAATAAATTCATTGATCAATAATTTTTCAAGCTATCAGAATGACAAAAATCAAACAGAAAAGAAAAAAAACAAAAAGAGAGAGTTATTATGGCTATTTTAATTGCTCAACAAACGGTAATGTACTCCAAAATATTATCATACTGATGTAAACCGTTTTGTTAAATATCACAATATGCCTCTACATTATTCTAATTGAGTAAAATTTGCCATCTGATTGAATCAGACGTCATAATAATAATAATAATAATATGATACAAGATAACTTTTGAGTAGGACCATTAAAAATTTGTTAAATCATCACTGTCGTTTGAAGAAAACATTAAAAAGAAGAAGAAGAAAAAAGGATGTTATTCTAAACAAAAATTGAAAAGATTTATTTAGCAAAATAAAAAATATCAAATATATTATAAGTTTTTAATGAATTACATATTCTTTTAATTTTTAATATACTTTTCATTCCTTTTTGAAATGAAAAAAGAGGGGGTCAAATTCTTGCCAAATAGAAAACTTCTGAACCAGTCAGATAATTTTTTTTTAAATTACACAACAAAAGTAAGAATAAATAAATGCATGTACAAAATACACAGAGTAGACATCGGTAACTGGTCGTACATATGAAGATGACTGAGAGACATTAATTTACACTGATCTGCACTAACATTATGACCTTGCAAATACATAAACACATATTTCGTATGAAAACACCACTGTAATACTCATCAGACCAATGATTGTTTGCTTGTAATTCAAGGTCTCAAACAATCTATTTTAACTATATATAATAATAATAATAATAATAATAATAATAATAATAATAATAATAATAATAATAATAATAATAATAATAATAATAATAATAATAAATAATAATAATAATGATACTCTTATAGAGCGCACGGTATCCTCAACAGGTGGAAAATAGGTGACTAAAACAATTATCCAACAAAAATTTATCTGAAGCAATTAGCTACTCATCACAATTACACTTTTATTTTTTAATATTAGAAAGTGTTTTAAGAGAAAAAAAGGAGGGTGAAGTATAGAGAGAGAAAGAGAAAGAGAGAGAGAGAGAGAGAGAGAGAGAGAGAGAGAGAGAGAGAGAGAGAGAGAGAGAGAGAGAGAGAGAGAGAGAGAGGGGGGGGGAGAGGTGGGGAGGGGAGGGGGGATTGGCATATTAATGCCTACCTCCAACGTATATTGTTGCACGTCCTGCAGCTTTACTAGGAATTATACATTACATTGAAGATTGAGAACCTAAATTATTTTTTTAAGGCCATAAATTTCTAAAAACAATCTTTAAAAATCTAAAAAGTGGAAATAATTTCATCATTACCAGACAAGATTGTTTTGAAAATAAATACTTCTTAACTTATGTCAATTCATTTGTAGTGCAGAATGAAAACTATAGATTTCTTATAGAATGTTCTTTATGATGTTATAAGTGGTCCTGAAATACACCTTTTAAAGAAAATCACAATAGGATAATGAACATTCCCTCACTGCAATTCCCTCATTGCAGCTGTTGAGAATTATTATAAATATAAGTAGCGTAACAAAAGTAAAAATATGCCATTGGTTTGACATATAAGATGAATAAAAAATATCAGACCAAGCAAATATCCCCCCCCCCCCCCCCCCCCCACTTTAACCACTTTAAGCGCTCAATGTTAACAGTCACCACTTTTTCACGATGCTGTTTTATGTTGTATTTTTTTTATTTTTAAGGATTTTGTGGTGCTTGCGGCACATTTAGGTCATATCAGCGCCAGTAAAAAGAAGAAAATGGAATATTCTAGATTTACAATAACAGCACCCAAGAAAAATTAAAACAAAGGGGAATTGGTTCAAATAGGGAACAGATGTAGATTCCAAGAGCATACCATCAATGTACTTAGTTTGAGATCACCTTAAAGTCTCATCCAGACAACAGCACAGGACCCACTAAGAGGAACACACTCAAATGTTTACAGAATACATAACTAATAATCCATAACAGAGAGATGATTTACAAGGAAAAAATATCAACTCCCAAAACTATAAATATATATTTGATTGTTTCCCTCCCAGTCAAGGACTCCAGCAAGGGTTGGGACAAAACTAAGTAATCTCATTCCAAGACAAAAGACAGAAAACAACTCGGAAAGCAGATATAAGGGAATAGAAGATACAGCGTGACCTCCTGCGCACTATCGGAGGTCAAAGGACCCCGCCCAGTTATTACAATGACTTATATATCAGCAAATATTTATTCTTTAAAAAGATGGCATGTCACTATGCAAACAAAACAAAATAACAAAATCATATGATCATCATTAGCAATGATGAATAGTTTTGCTTTACCACCAATACCCATTCAAGCATTAACAAAGCTGCCAAGTATTCCATAATAAACAAAACTGCTCTGTAATTTTACCTGGAGGTCAATATCTCTATTCATTAATGGTTCTAAAATTTGGAAGTAAATATAGTGCTGCTTAATAGATAGGGAGATGAATTTGAATAAAATGTTCTTAATCATTCATTTTTATCTATACCAATTTAAAGATTTTCTCTTTCTATAAAGCTTGCATGGCATATATAAGACAGTATACTTTCTTTAACAAAGAATGAAACTGTTGTGTCATCAATTATTGCTGTTTTTGTTTTGTGGTCTCATAGATTATAAACCCATATCAAAACAACCATGGCATTTGCAAAAATAAAATTATGAATCACAAAATCTTATAAGAATTCGATTTGCTTTTTAAATATCAAAACGAATGTACTAGCATTGCCCCTAAAAACTATAGATAGCATGAGCTTGGCTAAGAAGCTCACAACATTGCCATCCGGAAGTATAGATAGAATCAAGTTGACATCAATCTGTTATTGTTTTTGGCCATCCACCTTTATGAGTAATTCTCACTAAACTGTATTAACAAGACTATAGGCCCGAGTGACGTGAATATCACTCTATCTATACCTGTATGCAAATTTTCAAAACCTTACAATATACAACCAAAAGAAGCCTTTCCTGCTGACATATTTGAGTGTTTGCTCCTTTATTATTTGATTCAAGAAAAAAAAAAAAAAGAAGAAAGAGAGGAAAAGAAGAACTAATTTAAATAGCGAACAAGAGAAATCAATCAGGGGATCAGATCTGGAATAAAATATAAATCCCATCCAGACACAAGATCTCCACCAAAAGCTTTTTCTTCTCTAAACTTCGTGTTTTGAAAGCTTGGCAGCTATAGATCAAATTAGATGGGTATCTCTGCATGATAAAATATAAATATATTACACTTACAGACATTTCTTTTCTTTATCTATCAAAAATACAACATCTAGTACTCCACCACATAATGACAAAACACATTTTTTGTTATTTTGGTGGGAAAATTGTTATCATAAATCAAGAGATTATTATGACCTCTAGCTTGAAAAGAAAGCCTCAAAGCTGAGATTTCCCACTAAACTTTTTTTTTAAAAGGGTGTTCTCTCAATGTATGGCAGTATTTGTCAAAATATTGCAACATTCTATGGAATTTTAAAAATTTGTAACAAACAAGCTAGCTTATATAAGAAAAGGCTAACAGCATTTCTTCTTTTTAATTCCTCCACTGTTGTTCCCTACACGTATTGTTTGAGTTGGCCCCTTGCGAACTTCATCCTGCAATCTACGCTTGGATTCCAAAACTTGCTTGGTGATGGCATTAAACATCTGGAAATGGGAGGGGTCAAAATATGTCAGTAACAACATCAATATTTTATACAAAGGAGTCTTGGATGACATATGTAGCAAATCTTATTTTCTACACAATAAAAGAATATTTCGGATACAGGAAACGAACTGTTGTGAGCAATGTAAAAATGTGATATTTACATTTTCAACAAAAAAAAAAATAAGTAAGAAAGAAATTTCAGCTGGTCTCCAAACTGCACTTAATTCAAAATTTAGTAAGCATTAAATAGTTTATTTCTTTTTTCTTTTTTTTTGTGAATGGATTTGAATTTGTTATAATTATGAAGACAAATATTCAACACAAATGTATTTTAATAAGTGAAACCAATCATAAAGAGAGGTTAGAAGGAAAAAAAGTAAGGATAAAGCTGAAATATAAATTAAAACTTTGAATTATAAAAACAGAACAATTAACGGTGTGCAAATAAAATGTTCATTTCAAAACCAACTTTTTTTTTTTAAATGAAATAACAGAGAAGCAAGTATAATAATAAAAAAAAGTATAATGAAATTACTTTGGACAAGTAAAAAAAGAATATTGTTTATAGATCAGATCAACAATCTCCTATTCACTCAATAATATGTTTTATGAAACATCAGTTTTAACATCGATTTCAAAACTAAGTCAACCCCTTCAAGATACAACACAGTATGGCCTATAGCACTAATACAAAAATTATGTTGCATAATGAAAAGTGAAAAATTGCCAAAACAATGCTCAACGACCCTCAAGACGGAAGGTTGGTAATTTTTTTTAAAATGATTAGAATCATACATTTAATAGTAATACATTGTAATCCTAGGTAAAGGCAGGGCTGCTAGCAGCATTTTTTCTTCTTTCCCGAACGATTCCCTGAGCCTCCAAGAGAGATTGTGTTGCTATCATTTGATTTCTGTGCAGCAGCTTGTTGTTTCTTCTTGGTGTCCAGCACCAACTTTGTTATAGCCACAAACATCTGAGGGAGGGAATGGAATTGAGATAGAAGAAAAGGGGAGGAGGTGGAGGAAATGGATCATGGGATGCAAATCATGTTTTAAAAAAATAAAACAAACAATAACAAGAAAAAAAAACAAAAAAAACAAGCAAAAAAGTAATGTTTAAAAAGGTGACAGCAGATATCCAACAACACTCCAGATTTTTTGATTTTTTTTTCATATTGAGAAATTTGGAATGTTAAAAAAAAAAAGCAGTAGATTCCCCCTGAGTGCCCAAGTGATCAAAGACAAAACAAAACAAACAAAAAAAAGGATATTGTAATGTGGAAAGTCGAACTATAAAACCATGCTATTTTTCACATATAATAAAAAAGAATGTGTCTAATTTAAATGAAAAATGGGCACTAAAGCGGAAACTGACATAATCAGAAAACAATGCATGGACTGAATACGTGAATTTCTCCTATCAAAGGAATGCATTTTCTTTCAGGTTTTAATCCTCAAACATTAGTCCTAATGATAAACAAAATAACCTGGTCCAAATATAAGTGGTGTTTCAGTCATGTGGCCATAGTTTTTTAAAAATGTAAGACCATAAAGTTTTGTTTATTTTTAGTTTTACAGTGCTTGCCACGCGTCTACACCATTTCAGCACCAGCAGAAGAGAGATGATGGAAATCAAAAATTTTATAAGTAGAGTTAATCTGTGCTAACAAGAGTCTGAAAAGAGGCAAGACAAAGAAGACTAGATCAAGCCCAACCATTTCCTTATAGAGACAGGGTAACAATCAGTTGAATGATCATGTACAAATTCGCCATGCACCAGAAAAGAGAATATTCAAGCAAAGCTCTTACTGATAGTTTTAAGGGGATAGTTCATAAGTAGTTTGTAACACCACATCAGAAAATTGACCAACTTTTATAGAACAAATTTGAAACCTTTTGCTAATATGCATGTAGAAGCTATCTGAACTTTGGATATCAGAATATTGCTACCACCTTCATGACAGACTAAAAAAATACAACAAAGAATTTAGTCCTCCAGTATCCCCTTTATTCACCAAAACTATACCCCTTCCAATTGTTCCTCTTCGCAAGACTGGCATTGACAGGACATTTTACACACCCTTGAAGAGTTGAAAGTCACGGAATGTCTCGAAGACCATCCTCAATTAGGTCTCTCTCTCTCTCTCTCTGCTTCCAAAGGCACAAACAATGTTGAAACTTTTGTAAAGGGACTACTTTCGAGGAAGTTAAAGAATAATACCCAAGATCTGCCATTTACATTTTATGGAATGAAATCAAGTAATTGCAGTGATATTTTTACAAATGTATGGACTTCAAATTAATGTTCCATGTTTTGGACAGAACTAAAAAATAAAATCTGTGAAAAATGCATTCCTTTTCAATAATAGATTTTAAATAGACTTCACACTGAACAGAGATGCCAGTCAACTGGCATCTCTGTTCCGCGTGAAGTCTATTTAAAATTGAATTATGTATATTTTTCTTAAATCTACGCCGGAAATGAGGCATCCCTGAACAAGGTACTTAAAATATAAACAAGATTAACATTTTTTTAAAATAAAAAAACAACATCATGAAAGCATAATATAACAAATCATAATGAAGAGAATGAATTAAACTTAGAGATTGCAAACAAAGCAAATAAGCTAGAAGACACTGAGTCCTACAATGAAGAACTTTTTACTTCCGAAAGATTTATTAATGAATTGGAATTAAATTTACTATTATAACAAAAAGGTATGGTCCTTGTTATAATATGTGTCACATACAATTTAATTTTTATTTTCATAGATAAAAAATTCTTGCCTGATAGCTCTAGTACAATATAAAAAAATAAAAACCTGAAGACAAAAGTTAGAATTTAAAAAGAAATATGTTTTGCTTTTTTTTTTTTTTTTGTGTGTGTGAACTGGTAAAATTTATATTCAATTTCTTTCGTTAAATGTTGGCAATTTGGTCAAAACATATTTAATGTGTAGAATTAAACCACTCCAATTAAATCTCCCAAAGATTGGCCTCTTCAAAAGTCTTGAGCAAACACAAGATGCTCATAAAAGCCACAACCTTGGTGGCAAGACGTATTTGAGGGTTGTTGAAAAACTAGGGAATGAGGGAGCTATAAAGGAAGGTTAAAAATGACCTGGATAGAAAAGATCAATAAAGTTGAAATCATAAAAGCATTTGGGAATGGAATTTTTAAAAATCATGTTTAATAATGGAAAAAAAGAAAATCTTTGAAGTTAAATTTTAAAATATCACGAACCGGTTTCTGGTTTTTATAAGTATTAATCATTGACTTGATGCACATTACACCTCATAATATTTTGAATTTTTAACTACATAAATATTTTGGTGAGATTTGAAACAAACACTATTTAGAATTGTATGTTGAGCTGTGATCAAATCCAGAATTTAAAAAAAATAATAATAAATTATATTAGGATAGAAAAGTGCTAAAAAAATAATCTTTAAATATTTTTTTTTAAAATTAACAAAAAATCATAGGAACACACAGCAGTAACCAAAAAATTTGAAACTGAATAAAAAACAAAAAACAAAAGCCCAATAGCATGCAACTAAGAAATACATATAATCAATGGGTTGAGAGTGGGGAATGGATGGGGGGACTGTGTGGTAAGAGAGGCGAATTAACTTTTCTAAAAATTGTACAATACCTCTTCTACATTCTTGTTTTCTTTGGCGCTGGTTTCAAACAACTGGATTTGCATTCGGTCTGCAAATCTTTGAGCATCTTCTGTTAGAACTACTTTCCTCCCAGGATCATCATCTTTGTTTCCAACTTCGAAAAAAGAGAGAGAAGAATAATCATAAAATTACAAACTTGCCAATAGCAGCATCTTACCAGAGATTCTGGATTTTTATTTTTTTTTTTTTTAATTTGATAAAAAGAAATAAATTACTTTAAAATGCTTTTAGAAGCAGTGTTAACCTAGCAACTTACAAGTGAAAATAAAAAGCCTGCAGCCGTCATACATATGATGCAAGTAAGATATTTTACAAAAATTAATGTACTTATTAAAACCTATGTAATTTTTCAGGAAAATGAGCTTAACAATTTAATTTCCATAATTATTTTGAAACATGAACGCATATTTGCCATACCAGCGTTGTGAAACGTAATTCCCAGATTGTGATGTGATCAGTCAATTCCCCTTTTGCTTTAATACTGCGCATAGCCTTTATTATTCTACCCATGGTTCAATTGATTTTCTTATGTCTTAAATAGTGGTTTGATCCCATGTATTTTGAATTAACTCTTTCAACTCTGCTCCTGTGTAAAAATAAATGTGATTCCTGCTTAGTATTGAAAATTATGTAACATATTTAGAAGAAAAACTAATTCCAGACTTTATACCAATCAGTCATTTCTTTGTCAACAAGATGGGAACCAGCTAGAAACACTAACTACTAAAAGTAAGACGCAAGTCTTATACTTGTTACTTGTAAAATTTTAATTTGTTTCTGATTTCTGCTTCATTTTGAAGCATCATCATAATTTTTTCAGATTTCATTTTATTTTATTGCACCTTGTGCTGTAAGGATTTTTTTTCTGACCCCCTATCCACTCTGCACAGATTGAGTAGCTGGTTCTATTTACAGCAATTGACTATTGTATGCAACAGAAACATGGATAAATTCCGACTCTTGCAGAGGCTCCTACCCCCAATAGCCCCAAAGAGGAATTAGAATACATAAAAAGCTGAATTTGAGATCAAAATGCGGAATCAACTCATCAGAATTGACTATGACATGCTTTGCAGCAGATAATGTAATAGACAATCCAAAAGTACTCAAATACAATACAATATAAAATTTGTAAAAATGTACAGATTGTTTAAAAACTAGAAAAAGGTCAAATAATAATAGAGGATACAGGCCCTGTCAGTCTCAGAGCAAAGCATTGAATGGATGGATATTTAACCTTGTCACAGCCCCCCCCCCCCCCCCCCCCCCCCCCTAAAAAACACCTAATCTAACTGATGCACGGCCAAAATTGAAATGGGAAAGTAGTCGACCAATTGAAGTCAACTTATATTACCTAGGCCATTGACCTCACATATTGGAACCAACATAATAATTGACCCTCCCCTTAAAAATAATATAATCTGACATCAACTGCACACTATGAAGGGACTTATCAGACACACAAAATGTGTGTTGCATGACCATATAGGATGATGACGAAATAGGCCATATCTCACACTTTTTTAAAACATTTACTTTACTAGACATTTTTTAAAAATGTTTGCCTTGAATGCTGAATCACGGAATGTAGAACAATTAAGCACAGGGTATATCAATATTTACTGAACAGGATGATTAAAATGACAATTATCATCATATTTCAGATAACGTTGGAAAACACATGGGCTTACTAATCTCCTCATCAGTTTCAACATATTATCAAGTTTAGATTAGTTTAATGACTGATAAAGGTAATAAATTCTAAGGAAGAAAAATAAAAACAAAATATACATTCATCCAAGAATATTAACAACATGATTATCAAACATTGTTCTCAAAGTTGCATGAATTCGAAACTTAACTAAATCTCAGGGGTGAGAATGACTGGTCACAAAAAAGGAGGACATTTTTTAGTGCATAGATAGACTATAACCTATAAATTTGAATTTCATTAAAATTTCCTGAGATGCAATTCAAAAGGTGTCTCACAGCAATTTCTGACACCACTCGGATGAATTTCAAAGGTTGAAAGTAATATCAACTTAAAAATATCTATTTATAGACTGGTACGGTGTGTCATACAATGTCAACAGCCATCACCCACCCCCATTTTTCTCTTTAAAAAAAAAAAATACTCATTTGATTTGTTGGAATGATGTGGGTAATAGTGGTACCAGCGTTAGAGACTATGGTGGTAATTGTAAGTAGTACTCATGATAGGTAGGATGTTGTTCTGATGGTTTTAGTAGTGTTGATTTTATGGATGATGGTGTGGTGGTAGTTTTTAGTTATAGGGACGATGATGTTGTAGTGGTTGTAGTAGTGGTGGTAGGGATGATGATGTAGTGGTTGTAGTGGTAGTGGTGGTGGGAATGATGATGTAGTAGTGGTTGTAGTAGTAGTGGGGTGGTAGGGATGGTGATATGGGGTGGTCATAGCAGTGATTGTAGGGATGATGATTTTGTGGTGGTGGTTGTAGTAGTAGTAGTGGTGGTAGGGATGATAATGTGCTGGTGGTTGTAGCAGTGGTGGTGGTAGAGATGATGATGTGGTGGTGGTTGTAATAGTAGTGGTGGTAGGGATTCTGATGTGGTGGTGGTTGTAGTAGTAGTGGTGGTAGGGATGATGATGTGGTGGTAGTTGTTGTTAGGGATGATGATGTGGTGGTAGTTGTAGTAGTAGTGGTAGGGACGATGATGTGGTGGTGATTGTAGTAGTAATGGTGTTGGTTGTCGTAGTAGTGATGGTAGGAACAATGGTGTGGTGATGGTTGTATTAGTTGTGATAGGGATGATAATGTTGTGGAAGTTGTAGTGGTGAGTCTTTTTAATTCATTAAAATGATTTTTTTTAAAAGCGAAATTGTGATGGTGATGGGCGGAGATAAACCATTTAGGCGGAAAACCACCTTTAGACCGAAGATTCTCAGCCTGGAAATGTCTTAGATAAAGCGCAGACATCTTTCATAACCTGTCATCCAAACATGAAGCAATATTCCTTTAAAGAAGTGCCAAATAAATTTACTACATCAACCTAACTGGTAAAATAAATGAACAATAGCTACAGATTGTTTTCGGTTATTAATTGTCAGAATGAAGATTTATTTTGAACGTTCTTTGCGGGTTTTTTCAAAAAATATTTTAATTTCATAGAAGTAATAAATATACACATTTATATAAAGTAAAACATTTCTATAGATACACTCTGCTCAATATGCTTCCCAACTTTCATTTATACAACCAGCAGACTACATGGAATCAAAGATCCAGTTTATGTGGTAGATGCAGCGCTGCCAACTTTAAGCCAAAAAAGATTCCTCATCCCTTATCCTAACCTTTGTACAATTGGATACTTTTCCTCTAAAATTTTATGATTTTTGACATGAGAATTTAATCTCAATATTAAACTGCTTTTATTCTGTCCATCTTATATTTATATCTTAAGGTTTTTATAAATTATACACAATTTTCACTACCTACATCTTCACGTTGTTTGGGAACATTAGAAAGTGGTTTGTTTGATACCTTGTTTCCATTTTTGTTTTACTTTTAACGTTTTAAAGAATGTTAAAAATGAAATTTTTAAAATTCATGTCCACACAAACACTAGATTATTTCTAAATTTTCTAACAAGGGAGCATACTGCAGGTTTTTACATTTTCAAATTTACCCTTGGTCCCTGAATTTACTTTTCCTGACAATATTATACTTTTTCTTCTTATATTGAGGTCGGCAGCTCTGTCAATGTCATTTGTTTGACCTTGCTCCATTCACACCTGCATCAATCGGGGCAATTTGTGTTAAAATAATTATCAGCAGAGAAAACATTGATTGGGAGTATGAAACTATTGTCATTATTGCTCCAGTCATAGACTGGGAAAAAATATTAAGTTATAGGCAATATACTTGGTATTTAATAGTTCATAAATGCAGCAAATAAAAATAATACACTCTACAACGACTCACCCAATATCCTATTGACTACATCACAATTTTGGTCTATTTCATGCAACCATCTCTGAACATTGGCAAATGACTCTCCTGAGTTCACATCATATACGACTAATACACCATGGGTACCCCTGTAATATCTGTTACACATATAAAATAAACAATTAATAAACAGACCTTGAGACTGACTCTATGAAGGCTTAGCCATTTTTCTCTTTGATAACTTTACTTTAGGACAAAAAAATAACTGACTTAAATAAAAAATTAAAGCTAAGACTGACACTATCCAAAATATGTTTAACTCTCATATGAATGGAAAATCGAAACAAAATTGTTCCATTTTCAATCACGGTGAACTCGAGAGAGTTAAGGTCATAGCACTAATTTGGAGTGGACTTTTGTTTTCAGAATCATTCAGTAAAGGTTTATGTTTTTAAGGGTGTGTTTGCGACTCACTTAGGTCATTTCAACAACAGTTAAAGGGAAGAAAATGTGATAGTCAAAAAATTCTAGATTTACAATTGAAAGCAAACGAGAGAAAAGTAAGACAAAGAGCATGCTATCTGTGTACTTAGTTTGAGATCACCTAAAAGTCTCTTCCAGACACAAACACAGTTTCCCACTAAGATGAATACACTCAAATATTTACAAACCATTATATATTCAAAACAAAAAAGTAACAGAACAAAACTATGACTATACATTTGACTATTTTCCTCCTGACAAGAGCAGGACAAAGCCAGGTAATCCCATTCCAAGACAAAGACAGAAAACCGACACAGGGGGATAGAAGACACAGCAAGCGCAAATCACAGCAGCATAAATAGTGCCAACTACAACTATCTAAAATTAAAATGATTCCAGGAGTAATCTCCCCTAAACTTCAGAGTATTAGCAGCCATTAATCAGTCTTGATAGATATTGAACATATTGTAGGTGGCGTGTGTAACTTCGAAGAAAAATCTTAACATTAACCATAGGATTTCCAATCCTTTTTTGTAATTCAGGAAAAGCAATGTTCCCTGAGAAAGACCTGATCTAATAAGTATTTGATATGATTTTAATTTGACTTCTTACCTGCTATGGAGTTAGAATAATATTAAGGCAATCATTTGGGAAAGCTGCATTGTGGAAAATGGAAATTAAATCTCTCGAGTTCTCATATAACCATGATTTATCATCAATAAACAATCCGCAATTTTATGGCATTTTAAAAACCAGAGATACATATTTACTACTTTTTCAACCTAGGCGCCAAATTTACAACATAGCCTGCTTTTAAAAACATCCACACACACAAGCAATACATGAACATCAGTGAGAAGTAAAGGTGAAATACTTTAAACTTACGTTGATGTGATAGTTCTAAACCTCTCTTGCCCTGCTGTGTCCCAAATCTGTAACTTTACACGCTCTCCATTCACATCTATTGTTCTTATTTTGAAGTCAACACCAATAGTCGTGATATATGTACCTGTGTTATTTTTAAAAAATAAAAAATGTAATTAAAAACAATAAATTAATAAAATAAATAAAAAGATTATATAAATAATAATGTTTTAGAATTAGAAAGAACTTTCTTTTAAATAAGTATCCACTACACTGCACTGCACTTGATAAAATGACCAAGTCATTTAAACTGTCCCATCACTAAAGTGTTTTTGTTTTCTTTTAATCTAAGCTTCATCTTTATGGTAGGTACCAGTAGCTCAGTTGGTAGAACCTTCATTTTACAAGAAACACGATATATAGACAGATCCTGGATGCAGTTGTGGCTTTTCTAACCCTTTTGCTATTATTATCAACATTATTATTATTATTATTATTATTATTATTATTATTATTATTATTATTATTATTATTATTATTATTATTATTATTATTATTATTATTATTCATTGTCAAACTGGTTATCACTATCATTATTATAAGAAAATAAGAAGTGAAAAATTGATTAGGACTATAACTATAACCCTTCGATCAACGATCGAAAAATGGAAAGTTCTATAGTTATAATTATTGGCACCTTACCAGAAAACACATTATCTGCAAATCTAAGTAGCAAACTGCTCTTACCAACACCTGAAAAACACAATACAATGAAATAAAAAGATTAAAAACAGCATAAAAAGAGTTATGGTTATTTTTTTCTATGGGGGGAGGGGGCTAATATTATTCATTATATCACAAGCAGGCTTGATTTGTCTTTGGATTATACAGAATTTTCAACATTTTTAGGTCATTTCAGTCAGCCCAGTAAAAAGGACAAAGATGGGTTGGTTAAAATAAAATTTTTGATTTACAATTAAAAGCACCTGAAAAAAAAAGTAACGAAGGGTTTGTTTAAAAAAAGGGGGGGGGGGGGGGGGGGGGGGGGGGGGGGGGGGGGAAATGTATATTCCAAGAGCAATCTCTCAATGATCAATTATAGTATCGACAGGATCCAAATTTATATAAAAAAGGAAATGACTCTAGAATCTGATGCTACAAGATCATATAGTACAAAACAAAAAACATAACAGTCCAAAATAGTACTAGAGAGATGATTTTTTTTTTAAATAAATAACATCTCCCAAAACTAATACTTGTTCTTTTAACTGTTTCCTTCTCAGCTAAGGACTGTATCAGGGCCGTGGAAAAAACAAGTAAACTCAATCCAAGACCAAAAAAAAAGAAGAGAAAAAAAAATTAGAAAAGGATAACCTCTCTGCATCCTCAAATTTGAGGTCTAAAAAGGACCCCACCCCAACAAGCTGACTAGGCAAATTCAAATTAATTAAGAGCAATTAACTTTCCCCCCCCCCCCCCCCCCCCCCTTCTCTCCTCCTCTCTCTCTTCTCTCTCTCTCTCTCTCTCTCTCTCTCTCTCTCTCTCTCTCTCTCTCTCTCTCTCTCTCTCTCTCTCTCTCTCTCTCTCTCTCTCTCTCTCTCTCTCTCTCTCTCTCATATACTCAAAACACACAAACATACACACACACATGCATACACACTCGTTAAATAATCAACAGAGAGGTTCATTTACTCATTCATTCAATTGTAAGCACCAGGAAAATTAAAGCAAGTAAAGGAGCCTAGCTTGATAGGATTGAGAATCTTATACAAATAACAGGCCTTCCACAAGGGAAACAATCCAAGTATTAAAATATGGTGACTCCTGGCAATAAAAAAATCATTTTAAAAACATGAAAGCGCACAAATCCAAACGACTGCTTCCCTAGCTTCTTCACCAACATTATTTTCAGAATCAATAAATATAAAAATGAGGTTTTGCACATACAATGAGCACTTGAAGCTTTAAAATCTTATTTTGCTTTGGGCTTCCCCTGTGTGCAATTTACCTTAATCTGACCGTGAGATAAAGTCAAGGGGCTAACAATAGCATTGCAAAGGTAGAAATGGAGTTTCCCTTTGAGAAAAAGTAATAGGTTACCAGATTCGCGTCCTTTTGCCAAACTTAAACAGTCGTCGATGGACGTCAAAATGATCCCTCTTTCAATGGGTGAAAACAGGGTATACCCTCTTTAAAAACTAATTTTATAATTATATTTTTATGAAAATAGAACGATTCTAAGTCTAAGATATAGAAAAATAAATAAATAAGTCAAAAATTGAAGAAAAAAAAGCATTTTGACTATTGTCACTATTCAGATATAATGTCTGTTTTCTCAGTTCAGCTAGTTGTACCAAATCACCACACGCCATCACATTTGTCTACCATCTAGTTTCTGTTAATTGTTATTCCTAATTGAACACAATTTTTTTATTTCTTTTTAATCACTAACACTTATTGCTAATCATAACAGGAACCAAAAAAAAAACAAAAAAAACCCAGGACTAGGGCTGAGATGAATAAATGAACGAATCTCAGGTCAACAGATTACAAACAGCGAAGAGTAGGAGTTGGCAACTTGCATCTTGGATCAAAAGTATTCATGAAGGGAACAATAATCTAACATATATTCATAATTATTTAGTAAAAATGTTATATTAGAGTTTTGGCTACAATACTCATCTAATACACATAGAAATCAAATATTAAACATTAAGAAAGTATTATGTACATTTTGATCTCCTCGATGGAATATCAAACGCCAATCTGACATTAATCGAGGTGAAAAAGATTGACCTTTCTTATCTCATGACCTCCCATTCTGGTTGTTGCCTTGATCCAGTGTGTTTGAATATTTTTGATCCGGTGTTGTGTTGTCGAATGTCAAGTTTATGGTAAAAGTTACAATTGATTGCTAAGTTATTCCATCTCTCAGTCTTGTTAAAGAAAATAAGTTGTCTGCTGATTTATGTAGTACCAATTTGTAAAATGCTTGCTATAAAAAATTTAATGAAAATTTGATTTGGAGAATTTTTTGCCCCATTTTCCTTTTTGTTCAGAAGTATTCATAAATACGAGTAGGTAGTCTGCAACTTACTAAAGTATTCATCCATGTAGCCGGAAACTAGAATCTTGGGGGAAGTTGCGGCTCTACCCAGGGCTAAGCCTTACTTATAGAAGAAAAAAAATCAATAATCCTATTTACTAATCACAATAGTGAAAAAAAAAACCCAAAAAACTAGAACCAAGGGACCAGCTCTAATAGAATATTTTTAAAATCACCAACCCAACCCCACCCCCAGCCCCCTCATACCTAAAAATGCAAACTAATATTAATATCTTATAATTCTAGCTAATAAATATGGGGAAAAAAATTGAAATGTCTGTCTTTTACATATCGGGGGGGGGGAGGCCCATTGACCAATTTAGTTTAATTGCCCACTTTTTCTGCTTCCCGACCCCCAGGCATTTAGGCGATGACCACTGTAATAATAAAGTGAAAGTGATCAGTGGACATAGCTAGTGGAAAATTGCTCTCAGAAACTAAATTAAGACTCAAAAGGAAAATTACCACCCGAGCAAACAAGTGTTCTAATTTTATATGATTATCATTTAATTTTGACAAAAACAAACTGAATGTAATTTCTGAATAGCAAAGTTGTTACAGTTACAGTACAGGGGTCTGAAAAGGAAAGGGAAAAAAACATGACAATTTGATCGATGACAAAATTGCGACAAAGTAAAGAAATTTAGATCAGTTCCAGTTTGACTTTGACGGATAAAGATTTGAAAATAAAAAGAGTGTTTAAAGTTTGTCTTTCCTATTACTATTAGTATATTAGGATTAATTAAAGCAAGCCTGTCTAGAACTACCAATAATTTGTAGAAATACAAATTTTTGGCTCCAGCTACAGAAATACATTCACGTCTTTGACTTAATAAATCTTATTGAAAAGGAAAGTTTATTTCCTCAGAACCGATATTCA
>NC_088362.1:85710691-85748191 GCF_034508935.2 Berghia stephanieae | reverse complement strand
GCTTTATTGTGATATTCAATAAAAATGTAGCTAAGGTGTTGACAAAACAAAAAACAAATTTTGACAATAAATTATAGGAAATCTTTTTTAGAAAAGAATATAATTTAACGTTAATGACTTAATCAATTAATATCGTTGCTTTCGACTAGATATAGAGCAGTATAATTAGGTGCCCCAAACGTAAACAATAACAAGTTCCTAGTGATTTTCGTTAGGGACCGGAAAAATTTACGCACAATATAGGTCTCCCAATTTTGTAGTTTGAGGTGTAGGCAATACACTTTCAGTATTGAAAACATGTTTACATAAAATCTAACAGTTGCAGAAATAATAATATAAGACTAAATTATTCTGAAAATCAGGCTCCGAATAATTCTCGTTTTGTTCACACCAGCGCAATAATTTGCTCTGGTCTAAAAATAGATAGACTGTAACTTTTGATAAATTTTACCTTTTGTTCCATAAAATATCCATATCTAGACATTATTTGATGCATGATCGAGTATTTATGAATATGTGTTTCTTTTGCCACCTAACAGCAAAATTTTAAAGGTTATTTTTTTCTATAATTTACATTGGAACTTGAGCTGTCAAGACAGGAACATGTGGTTTGCCATGTGCTTCTAGACCTTTGTTTACGTTTGGGGCACCTAATTATACTGCTCTATAGATAGTCTAGAGATATTTTCAGTGTAAGTTAGATTATAATTTGAAAACATGCATAAGGCATTACTCGACGTGCACATTTTTGCATGTCTGATAGCCGAACACAATTATGGGCTTGATTGAACATTGACATAATGTACCATATTTTGCGTTGGTTTGAAAGTATTTCCATCGCAACAATGAGCCCATAACTGTCACATAACGATGATTCACATAATTTATTTTATCAAAGTTTTATTTTAGTAAGAACGGAGTTCATCTCACTCCAGTTATATTTCGGCAGGCTTAGAAAAAACTTTTCCTTCTAATATTAGATTGTCCTTCCTTTAATAGCCTTCTCTTTGAATTCATTTAAAATTAGTGAATACGTTTCGTTCTACCTTCTGTCACGTAGCCACTTATTATAAAAGCTAATTGATTTAATCTTCCTCGGTCACTTCTCTCAATAACCTATGCTTTGACGGCCAGACCACTCCACTCCTCATATCACTTGTATTTTAAAGATTTATATCTTGCTATCGGGACTTGGTGGAAAACTCCATAAAGATTTATATTTTATTATCGGGACTTGATGGAAAACTCCATTATTTGATTCCACTATCAAGACGCCGGTGCCTCATTGTTCACCTTTGCCAGCCACTGTCAGGATTGTCGTGTCCGGATGTCGCTGAATATTATGTCCTCTGTCTGGAAGTAGTAACGCACAAGTCCATACAACTTTATCCTCAAGACCACAGAAGTTACGTAATAATATCGGCATGTTATCACTTTTAACTGTGATCATTATTATTTATAAGGGCATTCATCTCATTAAAGATCATCTTTCTATATTCTCATCATCTTAAATCAATTCGCCATTTGTTCTTTATTTCAAAAGTAACTATAAATTCTGGGGGCCTTATTTGTCACATCATTATTTAATGAATGTAGTCGAGTTAGCTCTTGATCACTCATAAGACCATGGCAATAACATCTAAGTTATCAGATCTGCATCCTAAGTACACGTCGGTCCTTCTATTTGGATGTGTGTATTTGGACGTGTTTATTTAAACCAGTTAGGATAACAAAAACAAAAGGAGCGCAACAAAATGAATTGGTGAAGTGAAGCTTTGTCTTGTCTTGTAACAAAGTCATGCAGTATTGAGCTTGATCAGTGACTGGTTGGGTGGCAATATTTGCAAAACCCTGGCTTTGACGTTGCATTCTTAGTTATGACACTTCGCATGCAAAATTACACTTTCTCCACCCAAGGTAGGTAAGGGTGGGCGTCTCTCTCTCTCTCTCTCTCTCTCTCTCTCTCTCTCTCTCTCTCTCTCTCTCTCTCTCTCTCTCTCTCTCTCTCTCTCTCCCCCCTGAAAAGTGATGGATATCGTTGGAAAAGCAAGTACAGAAAATGCGCCTTGCAGGCTACTTATTCTGTGTTAAATAAATTGTTCGTTATATACGGCATATAAGGTGACTAGATAAAGCATTGTGAAAGGCATTGAACAAGGTAAAGACAAAGTACTGGAACTTGCTTACAAGTATGCAAAAGCAAATGATGTAAAGATCCCTAAGTCCTGGGAGAGGGATGAGAAGGCGGGTCAATCATTCTGGCTGAATTTTAAAAGACGAAACGAACTGTCCATTCGTGCACCGGAAGCAACCTCGCTTTCGAGAAGCACAGCTTTCAACAGGCACAATATTCAAGAATTTTTTACCAACCTGCGCTCCATCTTAGATCGTAAAAAATTTGAAGCAAAGGAAATTTATAATTTGGATGAGACTGGAGTGCACACAGTTCAAGTCCCTAGCAAGGTATTTGCTGAGAAATGTGTTAAGCAGATAGGGTCTGTGACCTCCGCCGAAAGGGGAGAATTAGTAACAGTAGTTTATTCAATAAACGCATCCGGGACCGTTCTTCCCCCAATGTTGATAAAGTTAATTACAAAGACCATTTCATCAGAGGGGCACCTGCTAATTCAATTGAACAGCCAGACAAAATGGGTGGATTTCCGAAGAAAAATTCCTTCTTTATTTGGACCATTTTATTGCTCAAACAAGATGCAGCAAAGACAAACAAGTTCTTCTTATCATGGATAACCATGAGTCGCACATCTCATTAGCAGCAATTGACAAAGCAAAAGAAAATGGCATTACTTTACTTATAAACCGCCTCACACCAGCCACAAACTCCAGCCATTAGATAAAGCTTGTTATGGGCCTTTCAAGGCAGGATATAACAAGGCTGCTGATGACTGTATGCGCTCCAATCCAGGAAAGACAATAACTATATACATACCACAGCTGGTGACTCATGCTCACAATTTAGCGTTTACTCCAGCAACCATTGTATCTGGTTTTTCCAACACAGGAATTTTCCCATACAATCCGGACATCTTTACAGAGGTGGATTTTGCTCCATCACTAGTTACTGACAGGCCAGAGGAAGAGTTTTCTGAAGCTTTGGAACGCTATATATTTGTAGACGATGAGGAAGATCCTTTCTCACAGCATCCATCCACAAGTGTTGCAGTTGCAGGTCCTTCGCAGCCCGTGTAGACTCCAGCAGGTCCTTCACAGCCCGTGCAGACTCCAGCAGGTCCTTCACAACCCATGCAGACTCCAGCAGGTCCTTCACATCCCGTGCAGACTCCAGCAGGTCCTTCACATCCCGTGCAGACTCCAGCACGTTCTCTACAGCCTGTTCAGACCCCAAGTGTTACTGTTGCAGGTCCTTCTTCACATGGTCATATTTCACCCCATGATATAAATCCATTCCCTAAAGCTCCCCCCAGGAAAACGACAAACAGAAACAGAAGAAAGGGTAGCACAAGGGTGCTCACTGATAACTCAGTTAAGAACAGATTGCTTTAAATATATGGAAACAGTACAGGCCTAAACAATCCTATAAAGCAAAGAGATGCATATTTGAAGCGACACAATGTTCAGATTCTGATCTGGATATTAATGAACTGTGCTCATTGGAAAAAGAGCAAGAGTTAGAATCAGAACCTAATGAACTAGAAATTGTTGAATTGGGTGTTGTGGATAAAAGAGATCTCAAAGTTGGTGATTTTATTATTTGCAGAATTGAAGCCAAAAAAAAAGTTCAAAGCAGAAAACAAAACAAGAACAAGAGTATCATTACTATATTGGTCAAGTTGAAGGCAGAGTAGACGAAGATGAAGATCTGGAGGTGGTGTTTTTTAAAAAGAGCCCACAAAATGGTGAAACTCTTAGTCTTAAATTTGTTTTCAGTGGAGAGGAACCGTTTTCGTTTCCGCTCAGTGATGTTCGCTGTATTTTGCCTGAGCCGCAGCAACAAGGCACCACGTCACGCACAAAGCACATTTTATCATTCTCAGTCAGTTTTGGAAGTCTTAAAATAATGTAAATTTATTGCAAATTAATGGTATTTTAGTTCAGGTATTCCAATAAGTGAATGGAAATGATAAAATTTGTTTGGTTGCAATGAAGACCTTATGTTCCTAACGAATTATTTTATACATGATGACATGCATTATTGTAAGTTTATGCAACATGTTCTAAACCAAATTGCATTTGTTCTTTTGGAAGATCAACAAAAGAACCCTGACTATAAAAGTTAATCTGATCTTACTCGTTACAAGTTCATATGAGTTCAAATTGTGAATGTATTGTTCTGTATCAACCCTAGATTAGGCTTGTCTCAACCCTAGACCAAGCAGTCCAGGGTTGATATACTTTGGTCATGTTGGCAGATTGCAAATTACCAACAGACAAATGCACATATACAGTCAATCAGTGCACAATATAAAAGGCAAATGGACATGGTAGTTTGTGTCAAACACACAGCACTATATGTTTTTAATTAAAGCCTCTGGAAGCCAAAAACGAAAAAGTGACTCAACCCTGGCTCACTTCCCCTACGGTTAAAAACACTTCACACAATCAAATACAATACCCTAACTGTCACCCTAATTAATGTTTTGATGACAGAAACAGCAAAAAATTTGGCGAATTCTTATAAAATCTACAGTTTACTTTACAACAATTATTCCCAATAAGTATAGTTATTTACTGAGTTGCTTCCCTTGAATAAAATCTATAACAGGGACATTTCTCATCCAATTTTTAGAGGGTTCAGATAAAGTGAGGTGGTTCTGAATCAACATCGATTAAGTTAGTTCGAAAATGCTTAGTATCAAAATCGGTGCTTTCATCACTGATTTGCACGATTTTAAATACTAGAGACGGCCTAAACAAGCCTATACAAAGGAGAGTAAAGCGTGTAAGCTGAAGAGGGCCAGAGGCCGAAACGTTGTTCACTTTGTGTTGTCCCCTTTTACATGAATCACATTTATTACGCAGGATTTTTGGACACCACCAGAGCCATCGCTACAACCACCATCTGTTCCACTAGCATCAATACCACCAACATGTTTGAGATATTTTGGCCATTTGAGTGTTTCGAAAGCAATATCCTTAGATATTGCAATTTCTGAGCCTTCTACTTCTTTTAAATGGCCATAACGTTTTAGTTTCTCGATAAACCAATGTTTTTGTAATTACTAGAGTAGATTGATGCAAATGAGTGTTTGAACGATGAAGATCAGAGTTTGTTTTGATATAGGTTTGGCGTTAGCTTTTATAATATATATATATATATATATATATATATATATATATATTATATATATATATATATATATATATATATATATATATATATATATATATATATATGGGTATAATGCGCACTTTTTCCACACACGCAGACAAAATACACTTCTTTGCTTTAAAAAAATACATTTTTTAGGGTAATAGAATACACTTTTCATTCAGGGAAGGTTGGCAGGTTTGGACCATTATTAAATTAAATTACGCTTTTATATAGCGCAATATCCACTAAACGTGCACAAAGCGCTTTACAAGGGATCCCTGACCAACAGCAACATTTAACATTTGGGACAAGACATGACGCCTGTGAGGCGATATTATATTTTTTCGGACAGAGACAACGCTGTTAACGGCCAGGTACTCACTTTACACCTGAGTACGGTGAGAGAATATGAGTAGAGAGACTTTTCCAAGGACTCGACTATGCGCCGCGCGAGGCTCGAACCCAGGACTTTCCGATCCGAAAGCGAGTGTCATACCACGAGACCACATAGCCGCACCATTTCAAGGATTTTCAGAGCATTATCAATCCGTATCAGGGCGTATTAATTTTTCACAGTTGTTTCCCTTTACATAAACGACAGTCAATTAAAAAAAATTGAACTCACTCAACAAAACACCCGACACCATGCAATGCAAAAATAAAACCGACTGAACTGCTTCTGCCACCGTCACAGTCACGTCACAACTCTGTGAATCGTCTTCTTCCTTGTCGTTTGAGTTTCCCGATGTAAATGAAGTTGTGGTTTAGCGAGGTAGGCTAATTTTATACGTCTTTTGTTTCTTTAGTGACTTGAATCGGTTTTTCTGTAGATTAGACCGTCTAATCTGGCTTACTTTCTTGATTTCTAACCTCTTTTCTTCTTCTCTTGACTTCTTCTTCTTCTTCTTCTTTTCTTCTTCTTCTTCTTCTTCATTTCTTCTTCTTCTTCTTCTTCTTCTTCTTCTTCTTCTCTTTCTTCTTCTTCTTCTTCTTCTTCTTCTTCTTCTTCTTCTTCTTTCTTCTTCTTCTTCTTCTTCTTCTTCTTCTTCTTCTTCTTCTTCTTTCTTCTTCTTCTTCTTCTTCTTCTTTTCTTCTTCTTCTTCTTCTTTCTTCTTCTTCTTCTTCTTCTTCTTCTTCTTCTTCTTCTTCTTCTTCTTCTTCTTCTTCTTCTTCTTCTTCTTCTTCTTCTTCTTCTTTTCTTCTTCTTCTTCTTCTTCTTCTTCTTCTTCTTCTTCTTCTTCTTCTTCTTCTTCTTCTTCTTTCTTCTTCTTCTTCTTCTTCTTTCTTCTTCTTCTTCTTCTTCTTCTTCTTCTTCTTCTTCTTCTTCTTCTCTTCTTCTTCTTCTTCTTCTTCTTCTTTTCTTCTTCTTCTTCTTCTTCTTTCTTCTTCTTCTTCTTCTTCTTCTTCTTCTTCTTCTTCTCTTCTTCTTTCTTCTTCTTCTTCTTCTTCTTCTTCTTCTTTTCTTCTTCTTCTTCTTCTTCTCTCTTCTTCTTCTTCTTCTTCTTCTTCTTCGTCTTTTCTTCTTCTTCGTCGTCGTCGTCGTCGTCGTCGTCGTCGTCGTCGTCGTCGTCGTCGTCGTCGTTCTTTCTCTCTTCTTCTTCTTCTTCTTCTTCTTCTTCTTCTTCTTCTTCTTCTTCTTCTTCTTCTTCTTCTTCTTCTTCTTCTTCTTCATAATCTCAAGTTTGAGGACTGTTTGTAGTTTGAACTGTTTGATTTTATATAAACGGATTGACTATTTTCACCGTACGGTGAAAATAGCCTGACAGACTATTTTTACCGTATGTATTAGTATTAGCCAATCAGTAGCCAGGATACTAACTGTGATGTATGTGCCTCTGCATCCACCATTAGAATTCGACCCGACATCATTTTCTTCCTGTGTGCAGACCAGTTTTAAAAAAAAGAAAAAGTTTGCCGAGAACAAGGAAGGGCTCCCGAAAGCTCCTCGTTATAGCATTTCTTTCAATTTGTATTTTCACTTTGGACCTTTTGTCAGACGTTTATTTATTCAATTTGTCATCATAGAGAACAAATCTTGATAGATTTGTGAAAGTTAAAAATTTCCTAATTTGACCATTGTTTCGATTCTTGGCCACCATTTTGATTTGTGAGGTATTGAAAGGCAGTGCAAAGCAGTCCTAGGGTTGTTTGTTTTTTTTTGTTTTTTCCTATTAGGGGTAGTTCGAGGTACTAGGTTGTATTTTTTCTTAGGAGAAAATATTCGGCATGATAAGATTTCGGAAGGCCTCCCAAAGCTATAACAATACAGGCGGGATGGCGGATTCAGAATTGGTTACAGTTACCAATGAAGCTTTCCAATTTCAAGGCGGCGATGGAGTCTCGACCCCGCGACCTTTCTGGTACAACAACAACACCTGGCCGGGGAGGGCGTGGCTCTACTGTATGAATATGAGCTATTCACAACTTGAGAAATAGTGATTTCAATCTCTATGTCTATCTTGAGCGGCTACCCCCGACTTCTTAAGGTCATGGGTTCAACATAGACAAACGCCGCGAAGTTTGTGAACTACCAAGATACCATTATCACCGTACGGTGAAAATGTTAGGCTATTTTCACCGTACGATGAAAATCGTCCATCAAGATATTACCGTACGGTAAAAATACGTCTCCCACACTATTATCACCGTACAGTGAATATAGCTTGCCACACCGTTATAGTGAATATAGTCTCCCACACTATTATCACCGTACAGTGAATATAGCTTGCCACACCGTTATAGTGAATATAGTCTCCCACACTATTGTCACCGTACACTGAATATCGCCTTCCATACCATTATCACCGTACGGTGAAAATAGTGTGTCAGGCTATTTTCACCGTACGGTGAAAATCGTCCACCAAGATACCACCGTACGGTGAAAAAATCCTCCTACACTATTATCACCGTACGTTAAAAATCGTCCACCAAGATATTACCGTACGCTGAAAATAGTCTCCCACACTATTATCACCAAGATATTGCCGTACGGTGAAAATTTTCGGCCCCACTATTATCACCGTACAGTGAATAATATAGCCTTCCACACCATTATTACCGTACGGTGAAAATAGTGTATCAGGCGATTTTCACCGCAAGATGCAAATCGTCTCCCACACTATTATCACCGTGCGATGAATATAGCTCTCCACACCATTATAATGAATATATGTAGTCTCCCACACTATTAGCACCGCACACTGAATATAGCCTTCCACACCATTATCACCGTACGGTGAAAATCGTCCACCAAGATACTACTGTACGGTGAAAAAAGCCTCCTACACTATTATCACGGTACGGTAAAAATCGTCCACCAAAATATTACCGTATGGTGATAAAAGTCTCCCACACTATTATCACCGTACGCTGAAAATCGTCCACCAAAATATTACGGGACGGTGAAAATTCTACCACTACCACACTATTATCACCGTACGCTGAAAATCGTCCACCAAAATATTACTGGACGGTGAAAATTCTACCACTACCACACTGTTATCAACGTACGCTGAAAATCGTCCACATAGATATTACTTGTACGGTGAAAATAGTCTCCCACACTATTATCAACGTACAGTGAAAATCGTCCACCAAGATAATACCGTACGGTGAAAATAGCCTCCTACACATGGTCAGGCTATTATCAGGCTTCCTTATATAAAAGGCCACCTCTATTTCGCAATAGTACTTCGAATAGTAGATATCGGTCGTTTTCGTTATTCGCAGTAGTATTGCGAATAGTAGAAAGCGTGATATCATTCATTTCACTTATTTGCAGTAGTAGCCTTCGAGGCTAGAGCTTTATTGGTATTGTAATGTATAGAGGATTGGGTGCAAAATATAAATAAACTACACTTTTATTATTATTATTGTATTACCATTATTTAATGAATGTGAAACGGACAATAGCAATTGCTTGCTACCCTTTGGATATGATGCTAGTCAATTGCAAAGTACTATTTGCTAGATCTTAGAGAGCCAGCTACACAATCACTGCTGGATGGACAGAGGTGTCAGAAAAATATCTCGACTGTACCCAGGATGGATCTCGGTCCCTTTGCGTGTGATGCGAGTGTCTAATTTTTTTTGTATTAAGTCATCATTTTTTTATGGTAATTGAAATAATCATGATCCCCAGCAAGCTTTCACCTAACCCTTGTGGAATTATAGAGATGATCAATAGTAGGATCACATATTTTAAATATATAATTATCTGATCTGTAGATGAAAAAACAAACAAAAAATAGTATTAATGTCATGCCAATTTCATTTCATTTAAATTTATTTCTTTTTTTCTTCATTTCAAATGCTAGCATCAGTAGCTTTGACAGACAAATAGCTCTTTATGCAGTGCTGAAAGAGCCGTTACTGTTTGTAAATGGACTGATCTCTAAGAGCTCTTCATTTTATACCAAATTTCCATCTACTTCATGATAAAGACAGATGAAATGGATAGTATGCACGATAAAAAACCTGAAACACGGGAGATAGCAACTATGACTGTAAAGAGATGTAAACCAGAATACTTAAAACTAGCACAAGACAATTCTGTATTAGAGACAGGAACTTCAAAAAGTACAGGAGTGCAGACATTAGTATCTGGGGCCAAAAATATATCTGTCAACCAGAAGGAATCACTGGAAGATGTTGACCAAGGATCTGATGTTGCCATCACTGACAACAAATCTATCAGGACATCTGAATATGGTCTAAAACGAGAGTCTGAAGTTGCCAGCTCTGACAACAAAAGTATCAAAGGTTCTGAAAATGGTCATAGTCGGGGGTCTGAACAATCTATCAGGAGTTCTGTACATGCTCAAAATCCATCTATCAGAACTTCTGAAAATGATGAAAACGGGGAGTCTGAAGTGGCTAGCATGGTAAATGATTTCGTTCAGGGCTCTAAAAGTAGTAAAGATGGGGGATCTGAAGTTAACAACATAGGAAGTTCCCAAAATGACCACAATCAAGGATCCAAGGTTTCTGGTCCTAACAACAAATATATCCAGGGTTCTCGAAATAGTCAAAGCCTGGGATCTGAAGTTGCCAGCACAATGAATGAATCTATTCCGAGTTCTAAAAATGGCCAAGCTAAAGGGGCAGAAGTAGCCAGCACTGGCAACAAGTCTGCTGGGAGTTCTCAAAATAGTCAAAATCAGGGGGATGAAGTTGTAAGCACTGCCTCCAAATCTCTCAGAAGTTCTGAAAATGATAAAAACGGGGAATCTGAAGGTACTAGCATGCTAAATAAATTCGCTCAGGGCTCTAAAAGCAGTAAAGGTGGGGGATCTGAAGTTAACAATATAGGAAGTTCTCAAAATACCCATAATCAAGGATCCAAGGTTTCTGGTCCTGACAACAAATCTATCCAGAGTTCTGGAAATAGTCAAAGCCTGGGATCTGAAGTTGCCAGCACAATGAATGAATCTATTCAGGGTTCTAAAAATGGCCAAGCTAAAGAGGCAGAAGTAGCCAGCACTGGCAACAAATCTGCTGGGAGTTCTCGAAATGGTCAAAATCAGGGGGATGAAGTTGTAAGCACTGCCTCCAAATCCCTCAGAAGTTCTGAAACTATTCAAAATCAAGACTCGAATATTGCTAGCGTGGTCAACAAATTTATCCAGACTTCTGAAAATGGTGATAATGAAGAGCCCGAATATTTTGACAGTAACAAATCTATCCAAAGTGAAGAAGAGGGAAGGAATAAAAGAAATAATGAGATAAAGTCATCTATATCAAGTCATATAACTGCAGATGATCCTGTTCTTTCTTTCCATGATAGCTCTTACATTGATTATCAACCCACATTGGATAATGAAGAGGATCAAAAGGCAACATACGAGGATGTTGATTTTCAAGGTGTTGAAGTTGCTAGCACTGACGACAGATCTATCAGCAGTTATGAAAATGATCAAAATCAGGGGGCTGAAATTGTCAGCTCTAACTCAAAATCCACCAGGAGTTCTGAAAATGGTCTAAATCGAGGCTCTAATGTTGCCAGCACTGGCAAGAAGTCTATCAAGAGTTCTGAAAATGGTCTCAACCAGCTTGCTGAAGTCAACAGTACTGACTCGAAATCTATCAGAGGTTCTGAAAATAGTCAAAATCGAGGGTCTAAAGTTGCCAGTATGGTCAGCAAATCTGTCCTGAGTTCTGAAAATGGTGATAAGGAAAAGGCTGAATTTTTTAGTAGTGATAAATCTATTCAAAGTCAAGAAGAGGTAAGGGATAAAAAAAATGGGATTAAGTCATCTATATCAAGTTATATAACAGCAGATGAACCTGTCCTCTCTTTCCATGATAGTTCTTACTTTGATTATCAATCAGCATTGTACATTGATGAAGATCGAAAGGCAACATATGAGGATTTTGATTTTCAAGGCGCTGAAGTTGAAAGTGCTATCAACAGATCTATCAGTACGTCTGAAAATGTTCATAATAAAGTGGCAGAAGTTTTCAGCTCAAGTAAATCAAGCCAGAGTTCTGAAAAGCGTAAAAATGATAAAGAAACTCAGACTTTTAACCATGGCAAATCTATTCAAGGTCAAAAAGATGAAAAGTATGGTGAATTTAGATCTATATCAAATCACATTACAGCAGATGATTCTTACAGGGGCAGTCAGCCCTCATTGGGCAGGGAAGTCTTGGACTTTGGCAGAAGCAGAATGTCAAGCGCAGAATCTAGGAGAAAGTCAGAATCTAAGAAAATTTATAGTGATCGGAAGTCTTCACTTGAAAATTATAAAGTACAAGATGCTGGAATGGGTAATAATCTAACATCAATGAAGAAAGAAAATAAACAATCTATTTACCTCAAACCAACTCCTGAATCACAGATCAGTCGATCGTCTATGGAAAAGCAAGAAGAAAACTGTATTACTCAGGAATCAATGCCTGAAAATGACCTCTCAGATGACTCTCTGACTAATGACGACCTTCAGCCTATAGTTATGGATTCACCTTGGGGTGAGCCTCATCGAAAGATAAGAATTCCTCCTGGTTTTTTTGATAAAAAAATAAAACCTCACACTGTGTATACTAAATATGACCTGGAAGCTGACCCATGTAAATATAGAGTTGTGCACTCAAAGCCATTGTGTTCAACAGCTGCCCAATGTTGTCCTTGTTGTGAAAGACTTTCTCCTTCCATTACTTGTAACTGTGTTGTACAGACTTGTCCTCCAGTTACAAACTCTAACTCCATTTGTCCTTGTTCAGTTCCCTGCTCTCCAATTTGTGGACCTCAAGTATATGAAGTCTGCCCTGTCTTCCCTATCTATTTAGTTGAGTCTGTTCAACCCAATTCATCTGGACCCAGTGGCCTCTCAAGTCGTAAACCATATGCAGTGAATGTTGTTGAACTGCAGATGGACGATTTTGTCACGATGCCTCAGCAAAGACCTGCTGGTGTACCGAGTAATCACAAATGGAATCAAAAAGCAAATAAAGATACGAACAATGGCTCATTGGACAAGCATGGCTCATCGGACAAGCCCATTGGCCGACGACCCCCTACTATCATCTGTTACATTTGTGGTCGAGAATATGGAACCGCTTCCATAGGAATCCACGAAAAACAATGTTTGGAAAAATGGAGAAAAGAAAATAGTCAGCTGCCCAAACATAAGCAGCGCCCAGAGCCAGTAAAACCTCAGCAAAGCTCTGGATCATCATCAGACACAGTCAAAAATAAAATTCCAGGCACAGGTAAAAGCAGCTATGACATAGAATCTATCAATGAAAAGCAGTTTGAATCCATCCAGAGTCAATATGTTAAATGTGAAAAATGTGGCCGTACCTTTTTGCCTGACCGTCTAAAACTCCATACTAAAAATTGTATAGGTTTTCATAAAATTGCTGCGGGAAGGTGAAAAAAAAGATAAACAAGTGAAATAAAATTATATTGGTTTTTCATCAACGTGTCGGTTGTGACACATCTATTTATTTTCATTTTAACTAATTTCTTTTGCTTGAGCACTTTTAAAGATATTATGTTGATGTTGAAAGTGCTAATGTTTAGTAATATCATTGTTGTTATAATTATCATTGTCATCAGTATCATCATAGTGCAGGGTCTTTTGACCTCCCATGGTGGGCGGAGAGGTCACTCTTGCTATGTCTTCTATCCCCTTATATCTGTTTTCCTTTTCCAGGTTGCTTTGTGTTTTAGAATGAGATTACTTGGTTATCTCCTGGCCTGGAATAGATTTGGAGATTTTTTGTCTTTGTGCATTTGACAATTCCTCTTTGTAGCAGGATCTTGTGCTTGTGTCTGGATGTGACTTTCAGGTGATCTCAAACTAAGCATTGGGTGCCAACCTTTTGTCCCGATTTTATTGGGTTTGTCCCGATTTGGCCAGACTGAAAAAATCTTATCTTTAAAAAAATCTTTCTTATTGGATTACAAATTTACAAGATCAAGTACTGTTATATTTTTTTTATTTTTTAAAGTTATAAATATATATTGGATTGATTTGTAAATCTTAGTGGGGAACTGTCATTTGTATCTGGATGAGACTTTTAGGTGATCTCAAACTAAGTACGCTGATAGTTTGCTCTTGGACTCTACATCGGTTCCCTATTTGAACCATTCCCCTTTGTCTTACTTCCTCTCGTGTGCTTTCAATTGTAAATCAATAACTTTTTTGACCATTGCATTTTTTTATGTCTATGCCTTTTATAAACCTTAGTGCTATAACTGACTAAATATTGACCAGGAGTATAACCCTTTGAATCAGATTCACTTGTCTACTATCAGGTGCTTATATTGAAATGGATTTAAAAATTCTATCTTTTACTTTTTTTTACCTTGAATAACTAGTGTTTTAAAATTGTAAATCAGAATAATAAAAAAACTATTATCTCATCCTCTTCTCCTATTCTTTTTACCTCACTCTTATTCTATCTCTTCTTCTTTCTTCTTCTCTTCTTCATTCTTCTTTCTCTTCTTCTTCTTCTTCTTCTTCTTCTTCCATATCATATATTCTTCTCTATCTTCTTTTTACCCTCCTTTCTCTTCTTCTTCTTCTTCTCCTCTCTTCTTCTTCTTCTTTTTCTTCTTCTTCTTCTTCTCTTCTTCTTCTTCTTCTTCTTCTTTCTTCTTCTTCTTCTTCTTCTTCTTCTTCTTCTTCTTCTTCTTCTTCTTCTTCTTCTTCTTCTTCTTCTTCTTCTCTTCTTCTTCTTCTTCTTCTTCTTCTTCTCTTCTTCTTCTTCTTCTCTTCTTCTTCTTCTCTTCTTCTTCTTCTTCTTCTTTCTTCTTCTTCTTCTTCTTCTTCTTCTTCTTCTTCTTCTTCTTCTTCTTCTTCTTCTTCTTCTTCTTTTCTTCTTCTCTTCTTCTTCTTCTTCTTCTCTTCCTTTCTTCTTCTTCTTCTTCTTTCTTCTTCTTCTTTCTTCTTCTTCTTCTTCTTCTTCTTCTTTTCTTCTTCTTCTTCTTCTTCTTCTTCTTCTTCTTCTTCTTCTTCTCTTTTCTTCTTACTTCTTCTTCTTCTTCTTCTTCTTCTTCTTCTTCTTCTTCTTCTTCTTCTTCTTCTCTTCTTCTTATTATTATTATTATTATTATTATTATTATTATTATATATTATTATTATTATTATTATTATTATTTTTATTATTTTATTATTATTATTATTATTATTATTATTATTATTATTATTATTATTATTATTTTCAACCATGACATGAAAAACAGCTAAAGGGACAATACAACTCCTACTGCTTCTACCAGTACTGCTTCTACCAGTTCGACACCACTACTACTAATATTACTACTAATGCTAGTACTACAATTACTACTACTACTACTACTACTACTACTACTACTACTACTACTACTACTACTACTACTACTACTACTACTACTACTACTACTACTACTACTACTACTACTACTACTACTACTACTACTACTACTACTACTACTACTACTACTACTACTACTACTACTACTACTACTACTTCTACTACTATTTCTACTACCATTACATCTTTATCACTTGTATTTTGAGATGAAATGATCCTAACTCCATTATCTGGGTGGGGATCCTGACCTCCCATAGTGGGCAGGGAGGTACATGCTGCGTCTTCTATCCCCCCATACCCGTTTCCCAATTGTTTCCTGTCATTGTCTTGGAATGAGATTACTTAGTTTTGTCCTGATCCTTGCCGGAACTCCTTGGCAGGGAGGGAAACAGTCGAATGTATAGTTATAGTTTTGGGAGATGATATTTTTTTCCTTGTAAATCATCTCTCTGTTATGCATTGTATTATGTTGAGTTTACATATTATATTATATGATTGGTAAACATTTGAGTGTATTTCTCTTAGTTGGGACCTGTGCTTGTGTCTGGATGAGACTTTTAGGTGATCTCAAACTAAGTACATTGGTGGTATGATCTTGGAATCTACATCTGATCCCTATTTGTTCCCAGTTCCCCTATGTCTTACTTTTTCTTGGGTGCTTTAATTGTAATTCTATAACTTTTAACTATCCCATTTTCTTCCTTTTTACTGGCGCTGATATAACCTAAATGTGTTGCAAGCGCCGTAAAACCCTTAAAAACAAACAAAAACAAATAACTCCATTATCTTTATATTTTTTTGGAATTATAATTTTTTGTTCAAGGTTGAATTAGAAATTGATTTGTGTGAAATCAAATTCCCATACTATTTGTTCATTGTTGTAACATTTATATTTGAAATATTTTACAATGTTGATTGTTTACGTTTTTGATAGTTGTTCATGCGTTGCTTTTCAGTTCCATTTCCTATTGTGTTCTGTTATTGTTATAAACTTATAATTTTCAGAGTTCGACAAATTTGAATTTTGGATAATTATAATTCTAAGGGCCTCAACATCAGATTGACGTCTTCTGCATTGTTGAACGTAGGTAAGTACAGCTTCATTATCAACTTCTTTTAACTTCAACTTTCAAATTTCTTTGTTATTCATATTCTGAAGACCAATGAGCTGGAATTAATGTCAGTTTGCAATATTGATAATTGCATAGTATCCTTTGGACAGGAAATTGGTCTGTAGTAATTTCTGTCAAATCGAACAAACCAAGCTACCCTATTACAAATAAAGAGATTGGCAAAATAAAAAACAATATAACCCCATCATGATTTAAAACCAGTATGTTTGCTTGTGAGTCAAGTGCTCCATTAAATGATCTATTTGGACCTTTCAATCTAAATTGTTAAGTTAGATCAAAAATTTAATCTAAAAGAAACTGCTTCTCTCCTGTACCCATCAAGGACGTCATCAAGAATCACAAATGTCTGATCTCTTCATAACAAGATTCTCTGCTCTCTCTCTCTCTCTCTATCCAAAGTCTATCAAGACTACAAAAATACAAGTATCTTTTGTCTCGCAGAAGTAACATGGCTTTCATATGGACACCGGAGGTAGATAAAAATAGGAAGAAGAGGATTGACTATATGATGTTTTTCCTTTCTTTCATATCTTATCGTTATCATGTAATGCTTATAGTATTTGTAACTAAATGACAAATTGCTATATTTATGGACAATAAAGATCTACCTTTTTGTTATTATTATTATTATTATTATTATTATTATTATTATTATTATTATTATTATTATTATTATTATTATTATTATTATTGCTTTTATTTTTATTTTTAATATTATTATCATTAGTGCGATTGTTGATATTGTAATGATCACCTTAAAAAAAACAAAACAAAAACAATCTCTTTGTGATAATAGTTTTGCAATCTCTTTCATTAAATTTTGATTGATTTAATTTATGAATATTTTTCAATTCCCAGATATTATCAAACAACATGGCTCAGACTCAGAGATATATTCCAGGACTCAATGCAAGGCCAGATGATTTTGAAATGCCGCCGCAGCCAATGCCAGAGGTAAATAAGTCTTTTTGTATATGTGTGTGGGTGGGGGTAGGTGGAGGGAAACTTATTTTAGAGATAAAACTACTTTTTTGTAGTAAACAGAACAGCTCATGAATAACTATCAACGTCTGTGATTTTTTTTTTTTCTTCTTGTCCAGTTGTGCTGTTCCATTTTTTTTTTTTTTTTTATGTTACTGTCCCATATAAAAACCTTTATTCTGCCTTTTAAAAAAAAGCAGAGATGAGCTTTGGCTTTGACAAAAATCATAGTTACTCAATTTGCCTTAAGACCACAATTTTGCTTCTATATTCTTCTTGAGTTTGACGATCATGTGCAGCTAAGATGGTGCAAAATGATATTCAGGAGTGCCTTTAGTACAAGATTTTGAAAGAATATTTGTGTTTTTTCCCTTAAAATTTTTTCTTTCTTGATTTTTAAAATTTGTACACTTACAAGGTATGGTATGACTTGTGTAGATTGCGCTTGACTTTTGTTCACTATTTGAACTTGCCATACTCTGTGTTGTCACACATTATAAATATAAATATATATATATATATAAATATATATATATATATATATATATATATATATATATATATATATATATATATATATATATATATATATATATACTAGTAAAAAGCCCGCAATTTCGCGGGGAAAGAACTATTTTCATTCGATACTGTACTCACCATCATTTAATGAGGGCAGATTGGTAAACAACGTTGTCTGTGTAATTTGGTATATCTTCGGTTGATTTTTCTGTGTGGCCCAACATGAAGTGTAAGCCACTATAGCCTCTGACCCGTGACACAGCAACATACAGTTGTCCGTGTGTGAATACCGGTTGTGGTAAGAAAATCCCCACCTTGCTTAATGTCTGTCCCTGAGACTTGTTAATTGTCATTGCATATGACAATTTTACCGGAAACTGTCTTCTATTTATAATAAATGGTAAGCCTGAATCAGTTGTTGTCGTCAGATTGATTCTAGGGATAAACACTATGTCGCCAGCTCTACTACCGGTAATTATCTTGGCTTCTAATACTTTTGAACCTAATTTAATTATTAACAAACGGGTGCCATTTAGGAGGCCTGATTTAGGATTTATATTTTTAAGCAGCATGTCTGACGTGTTGGCTTTCAAATGTAATGCATGTGGAGGAAGTCCGGGATGTGTAAGTTCGTTCAAGAATTCAATTGGGTATAAGTTGATGTCAGAGTCACTTTGAATGGAATCAGCACTGCAGTAAATTTGTTCAGTTGATGAGGTCAACCTGGACAGAACGGCTGCATTTATTTTGTCAACATTTTCATGGGTTGTAGTCAAAATTGCTCTCTCTGATAGATAACGTTCATCCGCAAAGTTCAGATTCAAATCATTGTATACAGCATTTATCAAGCATTCTGGGTCATTTTCAGGAAGGCATAGCGCTGTAGGTAATTTAACAGAATACTTTCCTATTTCGCTGAAAACCGGTTCTGTACCATTTCCGATCCGGAGAAGCCAATTTGCAAAACAGTTATTGTCATCAGTAACCCTCATGTTCTTGTTCATGTGAAAAATGGTGACAAAATTCCAAATAATTGACTTGTTAAGTGTGACACTTAATATATCGGCTTCACTTCCTTTGTTAACAACAGGTAGAATTTGCCGAAAATCCCATCCAAGTACGACCACTTTGCCCCCAAAAGGTTTTGAACTGCCTGTTATGTCACAAAATGTCCTGCTCACACATTCAAACACACGCCTGTCCATCATAGGTGCTTCATCCCAAATTATGAGAGAACTACTCTTCAGTAACTTAGCTGTGTCTGATTGGCGACTGATGCTACAGGTGCTGTTATCCGTTGTAGATAGAATGCGCTTGGCCAAGGAGTTCACAACATTGCCATCCGGAAGTATAACGGACCAACACACAAACTCTGTGTAACCATGAACTTTTATAGTCTGGTTAATACAGTTTAGTGAGAACAACTCACAAACGCGGATGGCAAAAACAATAACAAAGGCCTGAGTGACGTCATCTGCATACTATCTATTGGAATTGGAATTTTGAACGTTGAATGTGCTGTTTTACCACCGTGCTGACAAAAGATCAAAGGTGAAAATACAAATTTAAAGAATACTGGGGATGTAGGAGCTTTCGGAATGTCTCCCCTTTACTTAACTTATGGAAAAACAAACACCCTAGCACGTTTAATAACACTTATGACTAACCTCTCGAGCTAACCCTAATAGAAAAAAACAGCTCTCGGACTGCTTGGCACTACCTTTCAATACTTAACAAATCACAATGGCGGCCGAAAATCAAAACAATGGTCAAATTAGGAAATTTAAAACTTTCACAAATCTATCAAGGTTTGTTCTAGAGTTTTTAAAATACTTCTATATGACAAACTGAATAAATAAGTGCCTGACAATATATCAACGGTGAAAATACAAATTTAAAGAATACTGGGGATGTAGGAGCTTTCGGAATGTCTCCCCTTTACTTAACTTATGAAAAAACAAACACCCTAGCACCTTTAATAACACTTATGACTAACCTCTCGAGCTAACCCTAATAGTAAAAAAAGAATCAAAATGGCGACTGAAATACCTTCATGTGATCAAGTGAATTATATCACGATGAATGCCACGATTTGCTGAAAAATGCCAACACACACACACACACACATGTATACACCACACACAACACACACACAAACATATACACACACACACACACACACACACAAACATATCATAACAAAACTGATTACCGCTAAATCAACAACACAACGGAAGTAATAATAATACTTGATGTCATAAATAGATGACGCAAATTGACAACTTTTTACAGTGTCAAAATTAGTTGATTTTGGGAGCCAAGTGTCGTCGGTACATATTTTATGATATTATCTGTT
Source organism: Berghia stephanieae (assembly GCF_034508935.2). NCBI lineage: Eukaryota > Metazoa > Mollusca > Gastropoda > Nudibranchia > Aeolidiidae > Berghia > Berghia stephanieae. The sequence continues at coordinate 85,728,111 of NC_088362.1, read as the reverse complement.
TGACTCAACAAACTTTCAAACTGACTTTATATTATAAAAGGAAATCAAGTTATCTGTTTATCTATATGTAAAAAATACATTTCTAATTTTCAAATCTTTCAGTAGAGTTGTGCGCCGTATCAATTTTTTTATTGACTCAAATAAGCACAATGTTCTCCACAATGCTATATTTTTTAAAGAAAGGATATATATATATATATATATGTATATGTATCAATAATCTTTTCACTATTCCATTACTTGCTTTATTATTGGTGCTGAAATGACCACCAATTTTCTGCGAGCACTGTAAATCTCCCCCCCCCCCCCCTTGCCAGTGCAGCTTTGTAGTCTTTTGGTATGCACCGGCCTTCAGACCAGTAGATCCTTGGTTCGATTCCCTTGGAAAAGGCTCTTTACTCACATTCTCTCACACACTCGATGTAAAATTAGTAACAGAGTTGGCTGTTTTGAAAAAAATGAAAATGAGAGTTTAGGGAGCAGGCACCAGTGTAAGATAAAGATCTGAACAAGTGTGTATGAAATGGTGCCAGACAATGCAAGAAAGAAAAATACAAGAAAAATAACCATCCCAAGAAATCAGTCTTCCTCTACTCTTGGGATGATTTTTTTTCTTGTACTTTTCTTTCTTGCTTTGTCTGGCATTGTTTCATACACACTTGTTCAACTCCCCCCCCCCCCCCCCCCCCCCCACAAAAAAAAACAACAACAGAAAATCTGATATTGCTTTACACATGCCATGCCCCGTTCTACATGTTAAGATTTGCTATTTCTTTAGAGGCCCTTGAATGAGTTCATCTATTGAAGATTGCACTCTATTCTATAGTAACTCATGTTTTTTTATTTATTTATTTTTTAAATTCAGTGTTGAAAGTTACCAACAAAGTCCAAAGTCCCAAATTAGTTGGTCTTTTCCTCCTATTTCTTTATATAATGACAATGTTTGAATTTTTGTCTTGCATGAAAACATCCCCGCTATAATTTGTAGACAGTAGATGATTCCCTTATCAAAGAGGTTCTGTCAGGAAAGAAAAATCCAGCAATGGCCATAAATGAGTATTGTGCTCGGAATAAAATCAAGTTGTCTTTTGTTGAAGAACCTGTCGACCCAAGTGCCTCAAGTCTTTATGGAAGGTAATTTTCACTTATATGTGTGTGACCCACTTCTTCAAATTGGCATTATGTTGATGTGTGGGGTCTTCTGACCTCCCAAAACATGGTATAATGTTGGTGTGCACCATATGCAGGCAAAATGAATTTGAAGTTTAAAAGAACAGTAAAAGTTATTTATTTTTTTGCACAATAGGAAATTATTTTCATTCTTCATGAGAAAGAATATAAATTTAACCCATGAAAATTTGTTGTCAATAAATTCAATCTAAAACAACCAAGTAGGTCACATACGACTTTAACCCATGAAAATTTGTTGTCAATAAATTCAATCTAAAACAACCAAGTAGGTCACTTACGACTGTGATTCAGTTTGAGAAAAATTGTGTTGAACATAACACCAACAAATCTCCTAAAATTTTAAACTCAATAAATCACCTTATATAAATAGATCAGTATTAGAAAGCATGGTAAAATTCTGTTCCACAGGTATGGGAGGAAATTGCCTTTGCACAAATAAAGGGATTTTTGGACAAATAATTTTAAAAAGAGTATAGATCATTTTACATTTCATGATTTTTAATAATCTTCATTCTAGACGTTGTCCTAGAAAATTTATCACCGTCGTAGAGGCTAAAACACATTCCTTGTGATAATATCTATAATTCTGATAGAAACAGCCATTTGCTTTTAATACAGACAAATAATGAAAGTCCCAGCAATCAATATTACCAATTACTTGCATACTTACTTACTTACTGCCCAATATGTTTGTTGACATGTATGGCAGCAATGAAGGACCTCCATTTTCCTCTGTCCGATGCCATCATCTTCAAGGAACTCAATGCTTCTCAAATTAGAAGTAAATTTAGCTTTGAAAAGTTGGGGTGCATTTTTTCTTGAGTAAATCTTTCCTATTGTGTTGGGCATTTGAAATACATTTATTCCATTGAAGTTCACGGTTTAATTCTGGATTTATTTTTTTTTCAGCTTTGCTGTTCGTGCTTTTTTGGATGACACACCTTATCCCCAGGGTGTGGGGCGGACCAAGAAAGAAGCAAAGTCTGAAGCAAGTCGACTTGCTATAAGGGCTCATGCGGGCATTGATGATTTTGTGCCTGGTGAATATTACTTTTATGTATTTATAGTTGATCAAAATTTTCTTTTAACAAACTATTTAAAGCAGATTAAATTAACTAAAAGACAGGACTGTAGACAGAATTTAATTTTTAAAATTTATCTGCTGTATAGTTCTATTATTAGACTGCTTTGACTCGAGAAAAAAATTCAAATGTCTGCAGTCTGCACTACGAATTGAGTCAATTAAACAGGTCAGTGACTTTTTAACTATGCCATTTGGTTATTCTGATATGGTTTTTTTCTGGTCCAAGGAGGTGGAGTCAATCCCTGTATTCTTCCCCAGGAAATGAAATGGAAATGCTAAATAAAACTTGAGTTTGAAAGTGGGGCTCTTGGGTCATATTATATTTCCCTCTCCACTCGCCCCATCTGCAGTGGCTATATTATGTTAAAATGTATATTTTATTCTGTCCTTATGTTATTTACTTTATACAGCAGCCACAGGAAATTTCATTTCATTTTTCCTTCTCCAAAGTTTATAATTGTAAAATAAAAGGTCAATAAGAAGAATATAAAGGTATTAGTATCTCTATCTCTCTCTCTGTGGCATATCACTTGGACGTAGCCTCCCACACAGTCCTTCGGAAGAAGTCTCTGTCTTGTGCCCATCTGCCACATTCCGTCACGCCGTTGTTGAGCCATTCCTGTATATCCTGTTGCCATCTTCTTTGTGGTCTTCCTCTGCCTCTTTTGCCCTCCGCCATGCCCTCCAGTACATCTCTCTCTAGTGTGTCGTGCCTTTTCAGGTGCCCAAAGTAATTGAGTTTCAGCTTTTTTATCTTACTCATTAGCAGGGACTTTTTTAGTCCTAGTGTTTTCATGATGTTTGCATTGCTTTCTTTGTTTGTCCACGGGATGCGTAAGATTTTTCTATAGCATTTCATTTCGAAGGCGGTTATTCTCTTTTCTGATTCTTTGGTTATAGACCATGTCTCGCATCCATATATTGCAGTGGGAAAAATACAGGATGTTAGGATCTTCATTTTCAGTCTGACTTCCTCGCTCTTCCAGATTGCCATCATTTTGTTTAGTTTGTTGCTTGCAATTGCAAGTCTTCTCCTGATATCTGGTGCCGATTTTCCATTGGCTTCTATTTGTGCTCCAAGGTAAATGAAATTTGTAACATTTTCCAGTTGTTCTCCTTCTATTTCGACCTGAGCAGTGCTGCTTTTATCTGTGCTCATTATTTTCGTTTTCTTTGCGTTTAATAATAGGTCTTTGTCTTCACTATGTTTTTTTTACCGATTTTACTAGTATTAGTATACCAGATGAAATTATTAGATTTGCATTTTGTATAAGATTGGCTCCCATATTGCTTTTCCAGTGGAGATAACCCCAGAACTTGATGACAATCGATTTCAAGAAGTCAGAGACCTAGATGACATTGTACAGGATCGCCAGCTGTTGTTTAAAAAAACTGTAACAAAGAATCCACAAGGGTAAGAATTATAACTTGTTACACCAGCTCCTCTACGATGAGAGGAAATGTGCCATGGTATTAACTTAAAAAAACTTTAGTAGAGATTTACACAAATTAAAAGCTATTGATTTACAAAGATTTAACGATGATTAAAAAGTGGAAAACATTCAATTAAGATATAAAGTGGGAGATTCAATATCATTAGCACAGCATAAAGTATATTTTACCTACGTATATTTACTTCTTTGGAAGCAAGAAAATTTTGAAAACCAGCTGGATTCAGTAAGATACATTGGAGGTTTAATATTTTCATAGTTCCTTATATTTTGGCATATTGAGCTTGTATAGCAATAACAAAAAAAATTGATAAAATAGTGTCTCCATTTCAAGCATGATCCGGCTATAAGCATGCTCCAGGTGCCAGTTGTTAAAAAATGCTAAAGTAGATAAAATTAAGTATAACAGTTATCATGTATTGTTAAAACAATCAAATAACTCTGCAGATGTTACCTATTCTATTTATCAGTTCTTTTGCATGAACATTTCCATACTACATTGGTTAACGCTTGTGGGATGAAAAGGACAAAGCTGGTGAGCCATGAAATCTACATCAAGACTTGCTGTTATGTTAAATCATTTTCTCCTGGCTAGTTATCATTATTTTTAAACAATGTTTCAGACTCACGGTGTGTCTTCTTAGTATTGGAGGTTTTGATTCTATAGAAGAGATACATGCTGATAGAGACACAGCTGTTGTCAGTGCACACAAAAAAGCAATTCGTATGGTGACCGGGTATCAGGAGGTGAGATTTGTTCTTGTCAACACTTTTTTGTTTCTCCCTGTTTCCCTAACAACACTGGCAAGGGTTGCTGAATGGAAATTGATGAAAATGAACTGTTGTGGTCAATGAAGCCATTAATGTATTATATTAAGCAACATAATTGATAAGGCATCTGAACTGAACCAATCCCCACAATTTTTTTTTCTGACCCTGAATCTAATACACTCAAGTAAAGATGTCACTTTACTAAAGTCATATCCATTGCACACATAGTTAGACTACATTTTGAATTGTTTTACATGTATTTCTATAGTTCGCAGGTCAAGACAGCCTGTCATATCCTGTGCTTGGCATGTCAGAAAATCCATTATATCCTAATCCAAATCTCGCAAAAGTGAGGGAGAAGAAAACTTTTGAAATTCTTGAACGATTGATGGAATCTCTCCCTCCAGAGTTAGCTGATTTAGACCACAGTGTAGCTGCCATTTTTAAAACAGAAAGTAAGTTAGAAGGTATCTCTGCTATTATGTCTAGATAGTTTTATGGAATGATTTTTCTTTAGCATAAAACTGATAGAAAATGCATTTTGAAAGTTACACGCAAAATATCACATAAAGACTGTAGAAAATATCCCAAATCTTTATAAAAATTTGAGAATGACCAATCCCTTCATTGGGGAGTGATTGGCTGCTTCATCATCTGCTTATTTGTAATCTTTGGGGTTTTTTTCTCTTTTGATTTTTGGCATGTCACATTTTTGTTCAGCTATTAAGCACTTGTTTTTGTTCATCTACAATTTAATTTTAGTAAAACATAAATTTTAAAGATTGCCGTGCTGAATTTTAAAGATTGTGTCAAAAAAGAAAGTGATTTATTTTTACTCATAAGTTTTTAGGGGTAGATCACATTACTTTGCCATATCATTTGTTGTTTTAATTATCATAACAATGATTTAATCAATTGAAATGATATTCTTAGCAGTTTTAAGGTACAGTTTTATTCTTTGATATTTTAGATTTCAAGACTGTTGGTACTCTTGTTGCTTTGGGTACTGGGTCCAGCTCTGTTGATGCAGGGCATCTGAGTGCAGATGGAAGATGCCTAATTGACTCAAGTTGTGTTACCACAGTAAAAAGGACATTTAGAAAGTAAGATAACTGGACTTTGTGTTTTGAAAAATAACAGATAACTTTTTCTTGATAACATACTTCTATTATTTGTTTGCAAAAAGTTTTTTTTTTTTTTTTTAATATTTCAAATTGCGGTTAATTTTTTATTGTATCGTGTAACTTATGACTAGAATAGAAATATGAGTATTTAGAAAGAGCATATCCATGGATTTTCCATCCACAATGATCTTTACAATGCTTCAGTTGTTTTCCCCCTAAAGGCAATGTGGAACCAGATTTTCATTTTATACAACATAAGTTGCCATGTTGGTATTCTTTTAATACTCTTACAAGATCTGTCACTACAAGTAAATGAAAAACCAAAATTATACATGGGTAAGCAACTGGGTGGCAGGTAAAATTACAAGAGAAAGAAAAAATAAATTACATCAGAAGTGAGACACTCAGCGGTAGGAGGAAGTGAGAATGCAAGGGCAGTTTGTTTTTGGCCGCAGACTCTACATGGCTTGCCTTGTAACATATGATGCCCTGTAAAGTATATGTGACATGAGCCAATCAGAACTTTGTTTTGTTATGGCAGCTAGATTGCCAGACTGAATTGTATTCCTCCTTGTTTCCAATAACAATTATTCACTATTCTGCTAAATTTCTACCAAGAACTTGCTGATAAATATCTTTGAATAATTACTATACACTTGATGGTTGGCACAGCACTTGTACTAGATATTATAAATCTCATTTTGTGAATCCTCTTAAATGAGGTATGTATATCAATTTGCACATCATTTTATATATTTTTCAAAAAATGCGTTATAGTATCATTTTATGAAATGATATGAGTTGTTGCTTTCGTTGTGGTTAGATATCTAGCACAAGAAATACTGAACTGTTATGGAGGATCACCATCAGTCTTTGAGAAGCACCCAGCAAATCCGTCCATCTTACGCATCAGAGAATCTGTCCGCTTTGATCTATTTCTAAGTCACCCACCTGATGGGGACTGTAGGGATTTTCTAGATAAGTAGGTGTTTTTTTCTTTGTTTTATCATCTTCATTGATTTGATATAATAGTAATAATGTTGCTGATGATGATAATAATAATAATAATAATAATAATAATAATAATAATAATAATAATAATAATAATAAATAATGATGATGATGATGATGATAATTAAAATAATAATAATAATAATACTTTCAAATAAATTAAAAAAAAAAAAGAATAATAATAATAATAATAATAACAAATAATAATAATAATATAAATAATGATAATAATTATAGTAATAAGATTAATAATGATAATAATAGTAATAATAATAATAATAATAATAATATAATAATAATAATAATAATAATAAAAGTAATAAAAGTAATAATAACATTATCATAATCATAATAACCGTAATAATAATAATGATAATAATAAGAAGAAAATGATAAAAATATAATTATAATAATGATTATTATTATAATAATTATATAAAAATAATGATAATAATAATAATAATAATAATAATAAATGATGATGATGATGATAAAAGAAATAATAATAATAATGATAATAATAATAAAACAAAAATTTGATATCTCTTATTGCTTTTATTTGCTTTATAAAATATGAGTAAATAATAAGAAATTGATTTCTTTTTGTGTTTATGCTGAGGATTTCAGAAGGAAATGTTATGTTAATACTTATGATTTCAAGCAAAAAATTATTGGGGTTCTAGTAGATTTCTTATTGCCACAGTTGTTATGATGTAAATTATTAAGAGAAAAACGTTGTCAAAATTGTTTTATTTTTATAATTTTTCCATAGGAGATCTGAATTTACAGAGGTGCAAAATACTCAAATTTTGGAAGGAGGGCATTTGCCTACATTCACAGATGACTATCATGGGTATCTTAAATGTCGAAATGAAGTAGGTAAGATTTTTAAATAAGGAAATTATAATTTATTATAATTACCTTTTGTGGCTTTCCATGTGGTTCTGTTGGCTGCGTTAATACCACATTTAATCTTGTAACGAGGTTGAACAAAAAGTGTGGTGATTTGGCATGGATAACAGAGGTACGGTACGGAAAACCCAAATTTAGATTATATAATTGTTGTCTTTAGTTTGCATTGAATAGGTAGAACTTTTTTTCCCCATTAAAATGGTACAAATATTTTTAAATTTCGAAATTTGTAGAAAATCGCCCAAATTCGAGCTGCTATGAAAGCAACCTTTTGACCATTTCAAAATGCCATATTTTCATAAATAATCAAGCCAGACTTCTGAAACTTACTAACAATACACATCTTTTTATAAACAATATGTGTATTTTTTTCCTGAGCTCTAAGTAAAATATAAATAATTTGCCCCCAAAGCCAAAATTGTCAATTTCAACTGGAAGTTACAAAATATCAGCAATCGTGCCTCTTGCCTGAGTCGGCGTATGAGTGAAGTGACTACGGCAAATGTTGTAGTTGAGTTTCATTTTCAGTTGGCTGGGGACGCAAAGCTATAAATCGTGCTTTCGTATACATCATTTTAAAACTGTGATTTTAAAGTTTCTTTTGATACCAAAATCGTCCAAAATTTCAAATTTTTCTTTAATTTTTCATCAATTTTAAGTTTTTAACTTGAAATTTAAAACTTTGAAAAAATTCATAAAAATGCGAATCTGGTATGGAATGAAAGCTTGTTCAATCTTCTTTCTGATGCTGCCATTGATGTTACTATTAATAGCACTGACGCAATCAGTCTAGTGGAGAGAAAAGACAACTGTCAGTCAGTTACGGTGTTCGAGTAGCAAAGCGTCGGTTCCAAAATTGGAGTTTACTCCTCTTCTTCAACTCAGAGCTATATAATAACAGCAAATCCTATGAAAAAAAGCATAAACATTTTTTAAAAGATGAAGATTTTGAGATTTAATTTGGTACCAAACAGGTTTTATGTGACGGAATAAAAATGAGAAATAGATAGTGACGATTTGAGTTCAAATTCTCTGTTTGCCAATAAAGCCATGACTCGATAAGAGGGTTTGCATACCTTATAACAGACAATAGTCAGGGTACAATTTCCTCTGCTAAGTGTTGAGAGTACCTTAATGGAGGATTTGTTCCATATGGTCTTATCAGGAAGAAGCTGGAATGGTAAGAATTAAATTATAGATATTTGTGTTTTTTATGTAGGTAATTTTTATATTTTTGTTTTTTAGGAAGTGTTGAGCACACTTGTCAAACACCTGATCAGTCGACAATTACCAATGCTAAAAAGACCAATGAGTTGTGGGTGATGTCAGCTTCAGACAAATTGCTGAGATGGAATGTGCTTGGCCTGCAGGGTGCTGGCCTCTCTCATTTTACAGAGCCAGTTTATCTTAGTTCTATTACCATAGGTAATCACATTTCTTTTAGCTGATCCTTTATAATAATAATAATAATAATAATAATAATAATAATAATAATAATAATAATAATAATAATAATAATAATCTTTATTGTCCAAATTAAAGGCAATTCATGTTTGGTTCATGGTATGAACATCAACACATTTACAAATACAGACACAGCCATACACGAACATACACGCTTGCACATTGTTTCTACACATGTATATCTTGCTTTTTCTAAGGGCTTAACTCTCTCATGTTCATATTGCCATGGTAATTGATTACATTTGTCTAATTCCATTCATGTTGAACTCAAGAGAGTTAAATTATTTGGAATATCACTCACACTATTGAATTATTGAAAATATTGTAAGTATTTCTTTTGGATTTTTGTAATTTTGACCTCAATACATACAGGGATATTTGAAAATATTTGTTGTAGTCGTTCAGAGTCAGAGGGCCCATGAAGCTTGAGTTTATCCCGGTTTCTATGGCTCTAGATTGACTATAGCCACTCTTTGGATAGGACATTAACCTATCACACATTAATTTCCGTTAATTCTATCAGACCTAGCTACTCAATCACTCCCGGGTGTATAGGGGTGTTAGAAAAAAAATCTCAATTGCTCCTGGGATTGATCTCAGTCTCTTTGTATGAGAAATGAGTGCTCACTAACTGAGCTGTTGGCACTGCCTTAAAAGATGTAAACATTTAAAAATGACAATACTGGGCGGGGTTCCTGGCCTCCCATAGTGGGCAGGGAGGTACATACTGTCTTCTATCCCCTTATATCTGTTTTCCAACATGCTTTCTGTCTTTGTCTTGGCATAAGATTACAGTGCAACCTCAATATAACGACATCGTCGGGACCGGGAAAACGTGTCGTTACAGAGAGGTTTCCTATGTGTGTATATCAGGAGGTGTTTTGGGTCTTGTGTAGTGAATGTATACTATTTCATTTTCCCTCTGTAGTTTATCCGGGCTTGGCACCGGCAATGAATGGAGAGTGGACAAAGGATTTATAAACAGTCCAGTGTTGACCTGTCACAGGCATTCATTGGGTGAAAGGCGAGCCTTCTGATTGGTGAAAGGCGAGCCTTCTGATTGGCTGCGGTGTTGTACAAATGTGACTATTGATTGGCTGAAAAAGAAGCGTTTTCATTGGCTACAATAAGAACTAGCTCTGGGCTTATTACGAGTAGACAACATACATAGAATGGAAGATACCACTTGTAATAGTTACGAACAATTTCATGGTAGACAAACACCTTCAAGGTTTGTCGGACCAGAAATGTCGTTATACAGGTGTTTTGCTGAAATGTACGTCGCTATAGAGGGTTTTTTATTACTAATGATATATAGTAAAATAAAATGGGACCTGAGTACCATGTCGTTATACAGGGAATGTCGCTATAACGGATGTCGTTACATCGGGGTTGCACTGTACTTGGTTTTGTCCTGGCCCTGGCCGGAGTCCTGGCTGGAAGGGAAACAGTCAAATGCATAGTTATTGTTTGGGAGATGATAATATTTTCCTTGTAAATCATCTCTCTGTGTTATGTATTATTATATTTGTTATTATTGTATTATGTATAATGTAAGCATTTCAGTGTATTTCTCTTTGTTGGATTTTGTGCTTGTGTCCGGATGAGACTTATAGGTGATCTCAGACTAAGTACATTGGTGGTATGCTCTTGGAATCTACATCTGATCCCTATTTGTTCCAGTTCCCCTTTGTCTTACTTACTCTTGTGTGCTTTTATTGTAATTCTAGAAGTTTTTACTATCCCATTTTCTTCCTTTATACTGGCGCTGATATAACCTAAATGTGTTGCAAGCACCGTAAAAACCTTAAAAACAAAAACAAACAAAAATGACAATAATTAAACAAAATGTAATTTACATGATGAATAAAATGTCACTTGGGCATAAATTGTATTTTTATTAATAGTGGATTGTGGTGGATTACCTCGAAATTAAAAAAAAAAAACATTTTGAATCTTTAATATTTTTCTTAAATGAACAAAAATAAGCATATTTTTAAATCTGGTGCTAGAGGAAGATTTGGTTTGAGACAACGATTGTGGATTTAGATTAAAAAAACAGAAGAAGTTCCTCTTTAGGCAGGACATTGTTTTCTTATCTTATCTTATCTTACCAAAGGCTTAATTTAGGAATTGTCCTTTAAATGTCTTATACAAAAGTTTATAATTACAGAATCTCATACAGCTTACATTATTTCATTCACAGACAGTTTTACACAACCTTGAATGTAAGGAAAAATATATCCATACGTCAGTGTAAAATCGAAAAATACTATCATAGTATTTAAATTAAATAGGTAATTGAAAATTGCTCATGATCAAATGAATTATAAATGTACAAAGTTCAAAGTACAATTAAGTGTTAATGACAACAATAATCATGAAAGCAACAACGATAATAATCATACATAAGTCTCTGATAAATTATCATGATTTAACATTGTTTCAGATGTCATGCATTTTACTTTTCAACATTTACAAACCTCTCTACAAAATCATGAAAGTAATGGAATCAATTATATCCATATGACAATTTAAAGTTTAAAAGATAAATAAATAAATGAATAAATAACTAAATAAACAAACAAACAAATAAACGAACAGATAAATAAATAATAAGTTAACAAAATCAAATTGAATTAAGAAATTAACCAATTAATTAAAACATTTTTTAGTAAAATAAAATAAAACATATTGGTCATGCTTAAATCTCAGAGACTTTAACTCCCTATCAACTAAGATTTTAAACTGATTCAAAGAACATGCATATTTTGTGTTAAAACAGAGACTATTTCATGTTTTCATTATGCATATAATACACGAGTTCTGTCGTATTTTGTCTGAAATCTTGGAATGTATATTTTATATTTGTCGCCTCTGGTATACGTAATCTTGGAAAATGTAAACAAAATTGATGGATTTGTATCATTTATATTATGTATTATGTTGTAAAACTGAATTAAGTCTCCTCTAATTCTTCTGTATTTGGGACTAGGTAGATTGAGGAATGCTAAACGTTCGTCATAAATATGGGGAGGGGAATTTTTTTTTTTTGGAAAGCTGATGATATAGTGGTTTTAGTCCTTTGGAATAGGAAGTCAGGATTTGTATCCCCGAGGAGACGCAGATATTTTTTAAATTGTGACTTTGGAGTTTCAATCCCTCTATCCCATGTAATCTTATCACAGTTGGACATTCATTTAAAAGTTGTTAATTTAAAACTTTTTTTGAATGAAATTCATTTTTATTTATTTAGGTTGTAACCCAGAAAATGACCATGGCCATCTTTGTCGTGCTGTGTGTTGTAGACTTTATGATGGTCTTCAAGAAGAATTGCCACCACCTTACATCATTAATCACCCGGTGCTTAACTTTAGTCCAACATCTGCCCGTAAAGATCACTCAGCCAAGTCAGGGACAAACAACTCTGCAATGTCAACATTATACAACAATATTACCAATATATCTACCAATTTCTGTTGCACTGACGCTAAACTTGAGGTTATTGAAGGTCGCACTGGGCGGGCGCATCATTTGTAAGTGGAAACTGAAATAGGCATTCATTCTTCATAGCTTATTTATATGGACCATTTTAATACCTATATTCTTCACAAAGGTACATATTTTACGCTGTGAACCCTTGCTTTTTTTTTTTTTTTAAGGGTTTTACCAACCCTTGCTTGCATTAAACAACACATACATTGAACATGAGAGGATGCTATTAAAATTGTCCAAACTATCGGGAGCCTCTGTGGTGTAATGGTAACACGTCTGACCGGTAGTCAGAAGGTCTAAGGTTCGATCCTCAGTCAAGGTAGACTGATGTTTTAGGATGGTTTTTTTCTTGTATTTTTCTTTCTTGCTTTGTCTGACACTTTTCATACACACTTGTTCAGATCTTTTATCTTACACCAGTGCCTGCTCCCTAGTTTCTTAATTTGGATTGTCATTATAATGATTGTGATTACCTTTGTAATTTGAATCATCAAATGCTTATCAAAAGATATGCTTTGTAATATTAATGTTTGAACTGTTATCTCAAAAAATGGGGATAAAATATACTTCGGAACTTCATTATTTAATAAGATTTTTATCTCTCACCCATAGGTCACCTTTCAAAGTGTCTGCCAATGGAGCCAGTCGTCTCTGTAAAGCAGGTTGGCACCTCAAGTGGTTTTCTGACCTATGTAAAGCCAATGGTGGTGCCAAGAAACATCTACTCGGCCCGAATGTGTCTCCAATACAAATCAAGGCAAAAGCTGTCAGCTATCAGAAAGCCAAGAAAGCATTTTTTGCACACTGTGTAAAATGCGAGATTGGGAAATGGATGCATGTGCCTATCGAGGCTAGCATGTTTACAAAATAGCCTATCACACTGATTATTGACTACTGACAAAACTTGTTTTTAATCCCTTACCAACCCTGTCACCTTCTTTTCTATCGTAGATCAGTCTATTTTGTAATTTTCCCTCTTTCTGGTTACCTTCTCAACTGCCTTCTTCCAAAAGCACCATAACCTCTCTCTATTTATTTTTTCTCCCTTCAGATTCCAATTCACCACATTATTTGAAATGTTGGTGCCATTTCCCAAGTATGGGCCCAATCTATTTTCGATTTTTTTCCCCACATTTTGTTCCCTCTGGTGTCTCCTTTTATTCAACAAACTCCATCATTTATAATCCTATCAATCAACCTGATTGTGAGTGAGTCTGCAGTTTGAGTCAGTCTAAACTCTTGTTTAAAAAGATTAGAATCACTTTAATTAAGGTCTGAAATGCATCATTTATGTTACAGCCAAAGAACTTACAAGACTGAATCTCATTTCTTTCAGGGTGAAATATCTTTCAATCTCCATTCTTTGCTGATGAATTTGAAGTCAGCATGTGCTTTTTCAATGCACAATATAACTTCAAATACCTTTTCCCCAACTTCCAAGATTAGAATAAACCAATCTTTTCCAAAGAATATGTTAAAACACACCCTCACACACAAACACACACACATGCCTTGTTATATGGCCTTGAGCAAATTATCATGTCCTAGCTCATTGGGTGCTGTTTTTTAGTAAATACCAAGCTAATTTGATATTATTTCTAAAAGAACACAAATAGGTTTGCAGTTAAATAGAGATAGATAATGGTCAATATTATGATATGAAAGAAATTCACTCTCCTCTTTAAAGGATTAAATGCCATTTTCATATCTAGTTCACCTTGATTTGATACCAGACCGAAGTTAATAAAAAAACTAATAACATCGGGGCCAGAGGTCAATGTTGCTATCCAGAGATTGTCGTTATTCAGAGGCTGCACTGTAAGTTTGAAATAATTGTAAATGACGTTATCCTCCATTGATGCCTTGTCCTTGTAAGGGATATTATTTGCTCATTAAATAAAAATGTTCTTCAATCATGGAAAATGTCATGTTTTATCATCATGCTCATAGCACTTCTCAATGCTTCAGTTATTCCCAGACTTCCATTTTTTTGCAACATAAAGTCACCATAAGACTTATTACTTTATTATCATTTTAACAATATCCATCACTATGTCCACATTTGAGTATATTGTTATAATATGCTTAGTGTCTTGGCTACAGGTACAGTGCGAGTTCTAGCTGGGTGGGGTTCCTGACCTCCCATAGTGGGCAGGGAGGTAACTTACTGTGTCTTCTATCCCCTTATGTCTGTTTTCCAACATGCTTTCTGTCTTTGTCTTGGAATGAGATTACTTGGTTTTTTTCCTGGCCCTGGTCGGAGTCCTGCCTGGGAGGGAAACAGTCGAATGCATAGTTATTGTTTTGGGAGATGATAATATTTTCCTTGTAAATCATCTCTCTGTTATGTATTATTATATGTGTTATTTTTAATGTATAATGTTAGCATTTGAGTGTGTTCCTCTTTGTCGGATTTTGTTCTTGTGTCCGGATGAGACTTATAGGTGATCTCAAACTAAGTACATGGGTGGTATGCTCTTGGAATCTACATCTGATCCCTATTTGTTCCCAGTTCCCCTTTGTCTTACTTTCTCTTGGGTGCTTCAAATCTAATTCTAGAACTTTTTACTATCCCATTTTCTTCCTTTTTACTGGCGCTGATATAACCTAAATGTGTTGCAAGCGCCGTAAAACCCTTAAAAACAAAACAAAAACAAACCTTTTCTATCTTTGGCTTGGAATGGATTTCTTGGTTTTGTCCTTTCCCTTGTCAGAGTCCTTGGCTTGGAGGGAAATAGTCAAATGTATAGTTATAGTTTTGGGAGATATTTTTTTCCTTGTAAATCATCTCTCTGTTATGTGTTTTTAGTTATGTTTTCTGCTTTGGACGTTTTATTCTGTAAGCAATTCAGTATATTCCTCTTCGAGGGGTCCTGTGCTAGCGTCTGGATGAGACTTTTAGGTGATCTCAAACTATGCACGCTGGAAAGTGTGCTCTTGGATTTATATCTGTTCCCTATTTGAACCAGTCCCCTTTGTCTTACTTTTTCTTTGCTACCTTCACTTGCAATTCTAGATTTTTTTATTTACCATCCCATTTATCTTTTTACTGGCGCTGAAATGACCTTAATGTGTTGCAAGGGTCTTAAAATTAAAACCCTTAAAACAAACCAAAAAAATTCCCCAAAACAGGTGCTAGTTCTAGAGTAATCAATATTTCCCATTTGGTCGTGGATAATGACTTTGCAACAGTGACAAATCTAGCCAACTGCACAAACTCAGCATTGGTGTGACTACATTGCTGTGAAGATAAAACCAAAGATACTATAAAATATTTGACACATGGGAAGTTATCTTTCTTGATTTCTTTATATTGTTGATTTTTGTTTGCCATTGCCATACTATTTTATTATTTTTTTGTTTGTTTTTCTTTGTTGCATAAACTTCAAATCATTTTCATTGTGATACACAGCATGTTTGTGGTGATATATGATTATGGTCTTAACTGACACCTCATTTTAAGGAGGGGAAATGTCGGCTTTTCTGGACAGAGGGTGGAGGGACTACAGATCAGTCTACCTGCTATTCCCAATATCGTTTATCCCTTCCTTGTGACTTTTTGCTCTGATTAAAAAATTTTCCACTTTTTGCAGTCTCTGTTGAGATGGAAACAGCCAAATAAATTATATCATTATGTGAGAGATAACTCTCTGTCTATCTCTCTCTCTCTCTCTCTCTCTCTCTCTCTCTCTCTCTCTCTCTCTCTCTCTCTCTCTCTCTCTCTCTCTCTCGCTTTTTCTCTTTCTCTCCCATCTATCTATCTATCTCACATAGTGGGCAGGGAGGTAAAATACAGTGTCTTCTATTCCCCTATATCTGTTTTCCAACATGCTTTCTGTCTTTGTCTTGGAATGAGATTACTTGGTTTTTGTTCTGGTCTTGGCCGGATACCCTGGCTGAGAGGGAAACAGTCAAATGTATAGTTAGTTTTGGGAGATGATTTTTTTCCCCTTGTAAATCATCTCTGTTTTGCACTGTATTATGCTTTGTTTATGTATTATATATGATTTGTAAACATTTGAATGTATTGCTCTTAGTCGGGACCTGTGCTTGTGTCTGAGATGATATTTTGTTCCTTGTAAATCATCTCTCTGTTATGCATTGTATTATGTTTAGTTTACATATTATATTATATGATTGGTAAACCTTTGAGTGTATTCCTCTCAGTTGGGACCTGTGCTTGTGTCTGGATGCGACTTTTAGGTGATCTCAAAGAAAGTACTTTGATGGTGTGCTCTTGGAGTCTACATCTGTTCCCTATTTGAACCAAGTACATTTTCTTTTGTGCTTTAACTTTAATTGTAATTATAGAACTTTTTACAATCCCATTTTCTTCCTTTTTACTGGCGCTGATATGACCTTAATGGGTTGCAAGCGCCGTAAAACCTTAATGGGTTGCAAGCGCCGTAAAACCCTTAAAAAACAAAAACAAACAAAATGTTTGAACCAATTCCTCTTTGTCTTTATTGCAAGCGCATAAAACCTTAAAAACAAACAAATCTTTGTCTTAGAATAGGATCACTTTGCTTTGTCCTCTACCACCACACTACCCAAGTTATTGTTGATTTTTGTTGAAAAATGAGATTATTTTGTTTTTGTTGTTTTTTGCTTTGTTACCAAAAAAAATAAACGAATGAGAATTTTATATTTCAAATGTGCAAATTTAAGTGAAAGGTTGATTTTTCTTGATGGGTTTTCTTTAGAATAAAGCATTACATTTATATCCAAACAATGCAATATGCAAGTCATTATCTTGCGTCTTTTCCATTTTTGACAAAACCATATTTCTTTTCAGCATTGTGGGTGGAATCTGCTCAGGGAGGGGAAAACGCGCCCCGTTTTGCTGTGGCTTTTTGCTGAGGGTCATTGACTTTCCTTTAGGGCTGGGGAGTCTTTTGCTTTTTTTCCCCTTCCCAC
>NC_088362.1:85610691-85705691 GCF_034508935.2 Berghia stephanieae | reverse complement strand
TCCAGCAAGTGTCTTGGTAGTTTGATAAAGGATCCTCATGTGTCCTCCTGTCGCTGCTGCCTCTGCTTTCTCTGCAAGTCTGTTCATGAATGCTTCCTTGTCTTTCTTCACAGATCTTTTGACTTCCTTAGCTATGGCTCGATACTGCTCTTGTGCATCCAGTCTTGAAGCCCTTGTTCCTTCCTTGTTCTCCTCTTTTCAACAAGGTCCAAGGTGGTTGGACTTATCCATTCTTTATGTTCCGATTTCTTTACCCCCACTACCTCGTGGCAAGTTGTTATGTAGACTTCCTTGATCTTTGCCCAATGTGACTCTACATCTATGTCCTCCTCGATCTCAGTAAGAGGTTGGAATCTATTACTCAATTGTAGTTTGAATTCCCCATTCGTTTCCCTATCAAGTGCATTCACCTCGAATTTTCTTCTTGTATGTGATCTGGTCCCATGTTTTCTGAGTCGGAGCTTAAGCTGCCAATAGCAGGTGGTGGTCTGATCCAACATCTGCCCCTCTCCGTACTGTCACATCTTCCAATGAATGTCTGAATCTTCGAGAGATACAAAAATGATCAATCTGATTCTCTGTCACACCATCTGGTGAGACCCATGTTGCTTTGTGGATCCTCTTATGGGGGAACACTGATCCTCCAATCACCAAACTGTTGAATGCACAGAAATTTGCAAATCTCTCACCATTATCGTTCATTTCTCCCATGCCATGACGTCCCATGATACCTTCATAACCTACGTTATCCTGTCCCACTTTTGCATTAGCATCTCCCATCAATATGTTGATGTCTTTCCTTGGCAACTTGTCAATGACTTGTTGTAGCAGACTATAAGATGTATCGTTATCCTCATCTGTTGCATCATTTGTTGGGGCATAGATCTGTACAATGTTCATGCTGATCTTCTTACTCCGTGTTGTAAAGGATGCCATGAGGATCCTTTCTCCGTGTTGTTCCCATCCTCTCAGTGACTTCTGGGCAAACTTGCTTAGAATTATTCCTACTCCCTGTGTATGAATCCCGTCCCCTCTCCCTGAATATAAAATCTTCTCCCCAGACTTGAGGTGTTTCTGTCCGGATTGTATCCAGTGGGTTTCGCTTACTCCAAGTATATGCAGCCTGTATCTTCTCATCTCAGTCACAACTTGAGAGCTTTTTCCTGCTTCATTCTTGGTGCGAACGTTCCACGACGCAATTCGAAGCTGCTTGTTTGGCGAAGACGTCATCGGGTCAGCAGAGTCCTTTCGGCTTTGTCTGTTGTCCTTCATAAATTCTGTAATTCCAGAAACTCTTCGGTCGCCCAAGCTAAAAAAAGGATTTGGTTTGTCTGTCTGCGTTTCTGTAACGGTTTGAGTTTAACGGAAAGGGGTGTTAACCCTTTGCCAACCCCCAACCTGGAGGACCAGGTGACTCAAAGATGGGGGAATCACACACCATTAGTCGCCTTTTACGACACGCTGGCTTGGCGTTGGGCTATTCTTGACCCTCTCAGTTGAGGGACCCCGGACACCATACGGGGTACCATCAGCGCTGCTGAAGTTGAAAGTTTTTCTTTGACAATATGATTTTAAGTGATCGAATGAGAAGTTTGAGCCAGGCAACCATGGAAGCTTTGATTTTTCTTTATTGTAACAATTTCATTGACAGCAATTTTTTATTGTAATTTTGTTTTCCCAACTTTGTGAGTATTTCCAAATCAGCATAATTTCGGGCAAAATTTGCCATTTTTTGTCCCATAATTTTTACAAAATTCATCAGCGGGGTCAGCTTTAATCCTCGCTTTTATGTTTCTCTGCATATAAGTTAAGCTATCGCCGTATAACCTACACCAAAAACAAAAAGGTTCGAACCGTGTCATTGAAATTTTAACACTAGTAGGTACTTTTTTTTTTCAGCGAGCAGTGTAGTGACAATTCTTCTTCTTCTTCTTCTTCTTCTTCTTCTTCTTCTTCTTCTTCTTCTTCTTCTTCTTCTTCTTCTTCTTCTTCTTCTTCTTCTTCTTGTGGTAACCTCCAATATTAACTTGTTATAACTCTCCACATAATATTAATTTAAAAAATACATAGATTAAAAAGTCACGTTGTGAACTCTAGCAATCGTGTGAAGGTTATGTTGGCAACCTTCATTCCAACCGCCATAAAATTAATTAACAAATCTTCTGTGGAAAAATGAGACAACCAGTGAAAATAACGAGCAGCAGTGGCGTGAATCATCATCATCGACATTGCCGCCGTCGTTATCATCATCATTATCATCATCATCATCATCGTCATCATCATCACAATCATTGCCATCTTCTTCTTAATATAAGTCACTATATTTATAATATGGTTATCTGCTGTCCCAGCAAATATATCGTATCGTTCTGTCTGTCTGTCTGTTTGTGTGTATGTATGTATGTATGTATGTATTAGTATGTATGATGTATGTATGTATGTATGATTAGTATGTAGCATGCATATACGATGGTATGCTGGTTTGTATGTATGTCTGCATGTATGTATGTATATGTGTATGTATGTACGCTCATTTCTTTTGTATACATGTGTAGAAACAATGTGCAAGCGTGTATGTTCGTGTATGGCTGTGTCTGTATTTGTATGTGTTGATGTTCATACCATGAACCAAACTGAGCATTGTTTCCCTCACATGAATTGCCTTTAATTTGGACAATAGATTATTATTATTATTATTATTATTATTATTATTATTATTATTATTATTATTATTATTATTATTATTATTATTATTATTATTATTATTATTATTATTAAGCTGGGAGGCTATTCCATAGTCGGGCAGTGGAAGGGAAAAACGAATACAGGCGGGCGTCTGTTTTTGATGATGGGATGGTTACTCTTGCTTTATGTCCCCTCGTAGTTCTTGTGCCGATATATTTGATGTCGTTTGGAAGTTTAAGGCACGAATTTTTGTAGTAGATCTTGTGGAACAATTTACGTTTTTCTATCTTTCTTCTCTTTTCCAGAGGTTCAAGGCCAATCCGTTGTGTTATTTCTGGATTAACCGATGGCGAGGAACCTTGTCGAAGGCCTTGGCAAAGTCCAGTAGTACTAGATCAATTTGACACCCTTTATCAATAGCAGTTGATATCATGTGTTAATGATAAAAGTTGAGTTTGACATGAGCGGTGCTTCTTAAATCCGTGCTGTTCATCACAGAAAATACTGTTAGTTTCGAGATATTCAGTTATTGAGGATCACACAATATGCTCGAATAGTTTGCAGCAAATGCAAGTTGGAGAAGGAGGATGCGAATAACGAATGAGAAGGAAAAGGAGTAAGAAGAGAGAAAGAAGAATATGGAAAAGGAGGGGAAGAAGAAGAATGGAGAAAGGTGAAGAGGAGCAAAAGCAGCTGCCTAGAAAGAGGAGCTGTTAGCTTTCCTCTTTCTACTTCCTAGGGCAGCTGTTAACCGTGTTCTAAAAATAGATTTTCTTAGAAAATAAATACTGCTGTTTCTTTTTACGGGAACAAAGCAGGAGTGCCAGATTGCAACGTGTGTAACAAATTTTTGCCAAATTTGATTATACAGAGAATCGCATTTCTATTACTAATTTACTTTATCTTTCTAATTTTTACTTTTAAAAACTATTTTATAGTCTATTTGATTTTTTTTTAAATTATCAAAACTGATTAGTTTTTCATGTGGTTCAGAGTATTAGTATTGTTTGGCTGCGTCAGGTTCTGTTTGGTCACTTTTAAAATCGAAATTAGCTACGAGGAACCATGCCCTTCTGGCAGTCGTGGAGCACCGTCTTCCACTCCCTTCCGTTAATTTGTCAACTTTGGACATGGTGGAGTGAAATCGCAGACTTGTAACTTCTAATGAGTGAATAACCTAGGCCCTTTTAAATTTCTTTGCCATTCTGCTAAGTACCTATGATTATCGACGTCGTAACTATACTGAAATTTGCGCAGTACAGTGACAGAAGTAAAAACAAAATAACTAAGCCTAAACATCAAAAGGAGCCGTAGAGGATGGGCGGATTTCTTTCTCGGCTTTTGGACTTTTTAAGTACGGTATACGAAATGTTTATTTGCAGTAGTACTATTCCAATATTCGCACTAGCAGAAGCGCTCTCCCGTCTCTGAAAATTAGTTTTTTTTTGTCCCCTCACTGAATACAATACTATTTTCAGGAGGCCTTCCGAAAGCTCCTACATCCCCAGTATTCTTGTTTTTTAAAATGATTTTTTCAAAAAAAAGTCTCCCCCTCCCAAACCCCCTACTAGAACATTATAAAAAAAGTTTTCCCCCTCCCAAACCCCCTACTAAGAATACTGGGGATGTAGGAGCTTTCGAAAGGCCTCCCCTATTTTCTGTTCAAAATGGCGTGTTGTCGAATGACTTAAAGTTGAATGAGTGTGTTAGTTTGAGAAGGAAAGGAGGGATGATTGAAACATTTTGTGTGACTGAGAATTGAGATTTTGAACGTTTCAACTTTCCCTTCAAGTCTGACACTTGACAAGATCGTGTTTTGTTTTTGTTACCCCGATCCAATCCATGTTCATCATTCTGTCCATGAAAATTTGCCCGTCCCCACCTCTCCGACTTGATCATACGTTCACATCTTGAAATCTATCAGCTTATCTGTCAGATCACTTTAATGAGAATATTAGTTCTTTCCCCGTTTATTGTATTATTTACAGTTACTTAAATATACTTTATAAAGTTTCAGGAATCTCTCTCTCTCTCTCTCTCTCTCTCTCTCTCTCTCTCTCTCTCTCTCTCTCTCTCTCTCTCTCTCACACACACTCTCGCCGTTGCTCATGACTCATATCTCAGGGCTTTTGCAAATAATAGAAGTTAATAAAAAAAAAAACGATTTATCGTTATTAAAAAATTATTTTTTTTAGAAGTTACCACCAATAAACTACCTCTGCTACTACAGCCACCACCACATCATCATTACTACTACTACTACTACTACCACAGCAACCTCCACATCGTTATCAAAACTATAGGGACCACCACCACCACCTTTACATCATTATCCTCCTCCTCGTCATCATCGCTACCACCGCCACATCACATCATCATCATTACTACCACTGCCACGGCTACCACATCGTTATAAAAACTACAGCAACCGCCACCACCATTACATCATCATCATCACCACTATCCTTATAATCATCATTACTATCTCTATCACTACTACATCATCACCATCATCACTACAATCACAACCACCACATCACACCACCATCACTACAAAACATCAGACACATTGTCATCATCAACTAAACGCAAAATAATAATAATAATAATTATAATGATAATAGTCATAATGATTAAAAAATTAATTTAAAAAAAAATTGAAACAAAAAGAAAAATACATTAAAAAAAAAAAGATAATAATATTAATTTAGTTTATTTATATTTTGTGCCCAATCCTCTATACAATAAAGCTCTAGGCTTGTAGGCTACTACTGCAAATAACAAATACGAATGCTATCTACTATTCGCAGTACTACTGAGAATAGAGGAAATCATTATTTACAGTACTACTGCGAATAGAGGATATCACTATTTGCAGTACTACTGTGAATAGAGGTGCCCTTTTAAATATTGTATTGCCATAAACGTTATTGGCTGTCAGGACGTGTTAAGCAAAGAGCATGAAAACAATCACTTATATGTATTCATTCCTGGATTTCATATTATCTACGATTATTGTCTGCTGGTTTCAATTGAAAACGAAGAGTAAGTTCTCTCTTTCTCTCTCTCTCTCTCTCTCGCTCGCTCTCTCTCTCTCTCTCTCGCTCTCTCTCTCTCTCTCTCTCTCTCTCTCTCTCTCTCTCTCTCTCTCTCTCTCTCTCTCTCTCTCTCTCCACACATATTGGCCACCATGTTGAAATATTCATAAGGGTACATTTGGGGTGAGGGTTTTTTTTTTGGTTTGTTTGTTTGTTTGTTCAATACATGTACATGTAGACGGTTTATAGCGTTGACTGAGCCACGTTAGAATTAAAAGACATGTACCTACCATTTCTATTACTTTAGTAAGTCTTTATTTTTATTATATAAACATAATAGATAAAGGGCTTTGAGCACATTTAGTGGATATTGCTCTAGATAAATGCTCAAGTTCTTTTTTTTTTAATGCACTATTATTGTTCCAGTGAGCGCTGATGGTCCTGCAACATGGATTACCCCTTTTTCACGTATTCAGGCGACATTCCAGACATTTTTTCGCCCAGGGGTATGGTGTCCACTTATCAAAAAGTTTCATAGCCACAAGGAAAAGTATGTTTTGAAATTTCAGTTTATGTCTTTTTACTCAAATAAGATTGATTAAAAGGAGACTCCTATGTATTAAAATCTTATTCGCTGTTTAATAATGATGGTGATGATAATAATAATAATACTTATGATGATGATGATGATAATAATAATAATAATAATAATAATAATAATAATAATAATAATAATAATAATAATAACGATAATGATAATAATTTATGATGATGATGTTGCTGATAATAATAATAGCTGGATCTCTCTAATAGAGAAATGCCTGTGCTGCCAAAATCATTAGCAGGTTTCCCAATTTGCTCGGGATTTCAGCTGTCCCACAAACCGTGGAGTACTATAGCCCCTCTGTCACATGAAGGTAATCTCTCTAGCCGTGTAGCTATGAAACGGACTGTTCAAGAAGTGTATACTACAAAGAGCTGGTATAACAATGATAGACTGATTCATTCTGAGCCTTTCCTTAACATTTCTTTTTCTTTGAATCTGGAGAAGGAAGAGGGGGGGGGGGGGGGGGGGGGGGGGGGGGGGGGGGGGGGGGGGGGGGGGGGGGGGGAAACAGTTCTTATAATAAAAATGTAACAAAACTTGGTTTGTTTCAATTACCTCATTATTTATTTTTTTTACCAAATTGTAAAAAAAAACAACATAAAGTAAAAATAATTTATTTCCAGGTGGATCATGCCCAGTACATCAAACAGATCAAATATGGAAAACATATTGAGAGGTTTGATGACAGTCATACAAAATGACAAAAGTCGGTCATTTTGGGTTGTGAAACAGGTATAATTTTTAATCCATAGGCGCTTGTATTAAAATGAAAATAATTTGTAAGCATCAATTTAATTTGATAATTTAGTTTATAATTTGTTTTGTACAGTGCCGTTTTCTTCTTTATTAATATTGTGTATTATGTCAATTAAATGAGTACTCATTATTGATAGGCTAATCTAAATAGGCAATGGCAAACCATTCTTGTAACTTTGCCGAGTTAACTGCATGAATAAGTCCAAAAAGTTGAACGGTGACAGCGTAAAGGGGAGCACGTTTTCACAGAAGACTGCTGCCTCGCTCGGTTGGGAGCGTGATGTTCGTCAGGTCACACTGAACCGTCAGCCAGTTACTAGGTGAAATAAATTTAACAAATGTGACAAAACCAAAATTGGGACATGGAATGTCAGGACCTGTGTCCAAAAAGGAAAACTAAACAACATAATAAAAGAAATGAAACGGCTCAAAATAAATATTCTTGGCCTGGCAGAGATGAGATGGAAAGAGCAGGGAACCATGTCAAAACAAGAAAACAACACGACATATAAGATCATATGGAGTGGTGGAACCTCTTTTCAAAAAGGAGTAGGGATGATCTTAGACCAACAATCAACCAAATTTTACAAAGGGCACATAGCAATCTCAGACAGAGTTTTGCTGGTTAAGCTAAGAGGACCTGTAGTTGACACCAATATTATTCAAGTTTATGCACCAACAGAAGAGGCGACAGATGCAGATATGACCGAGTTTTACCATTCACTAGACAAAGCAAAACGAATGTGTAAATCACAAGAAGTCCTTATGGTAATGGGGGACCTGAATGCTAAGATTGGCAGAGGCAGAGATGGTGACATAATCGGACCACATGGACTCGGAGACAGAAATGAACGAGGAAACATCTGGGCAGATTGGTGTAGAACAAATAAATTAATGATTTCAAACACCTGGTTTCAACAACACCCAAGAAGAACCTGGACATGGCAATCACCAGGGGACAGAGCAAGGAACCAGATAGACTTTATAGCAGTATCATCAAGATTCAGAAATGGCATATTAAATTGCAAAACCTACCCAGGCGCCGATGTAGACAGTGACCATGTCCCAGTTGTTTGTACAGTAAGGATAAAGTTTAAAGCTATTCAGAGAACAGCTGGTAGAATAAAGAGGGATTACAGGTTATGCAAAGACAATGGCATACAAACAAAAATGAGAGAAGAATTTGAAAGTGCACTCATGATACAAAGCCAAAGTGAACCCGATAACGAAAAATGTGAAAAACAATTTTGATATATTCCAAAAGTGTGTCAAAGCAACTGCAGAAAAGCATTTACCAATAGCTCAAATAAACAGCAAAAAGGAATGGATGACAAATGAAATTCTAAACCTATTTGAAGAAAGACGAAAATGCAACAGAGGGTCTGCAGAATACCAAACATTGAACACCCACATTAAATCCAAATGCATCGAGGCACACGAGAACTATCTAGACTGGAAATGCTGCGAAATCGAAAGAGAATACAAACCCAACCCCCAACAAGCTCACCAAAGAATAAAAGAACTATCAGGGAAAAGGAAAAGCAAAGCAGCAGGAAGTTGTATCCAGAACAAACAAGGGGAACTGCTATTTGAAGAACAACATATAGAAAGCCGATGGGTAGAATACATAGGCGAACTGTACAATGATCCAAATAGAAATGAACCACCACTGAAATTCAAAGAACCATTAAGCGGACCAAAAATCACCAAAAGTGAAATTGAACATGCCATGGAACGAATGAAGGATGGTAAAGCAACAGGCCCTGATGAAATATCTGTAGAGGTATTAAAAAGCCTAGGAGATCTAGCAATTGATGAACGTCACATATTATTCAACAATATATACAACACTGGGAAAATTCCAGAATTTCTCTGTAACTCTATTTTCATAGCAATACCAAAGAAAGCAGGTGCAGTCAGATGCAAAAATTTTAGAACTATAAGTTTAATAAGCCACATCAACAAAATACTGTTGCGTATAATTATCAACAGGCTAAGGAATAAGATTAACCCCGAAATCGCAGAAGAACAATATGGATTCCAACCTGACAGAGGGACAAGGAACGCAATATACCTCCTCCGTGTTTTAAGTGAAAGAGCTATACAGGTTCAGACCCCACAATACCTCTGTTTTGTCGACTACAAAAAAGCTTTTGATAGAGTACGCCACGAAGAAATACTAAAACAACTGCACTCCATTGGCGCTGATGAGAAAGACCTCAGACTCATGCAAACATTATACTACACCCAGCAGGCATCTATCAAAATCGGAAACTCTACAGGAAATTCCATTCCTATTAAGAAAGGAGTCTGTCAAGGGTGTGTTGCCTCACCAGATCTGTTTAATCTATACCAAGAAACAATCATGAGGGGCATAACTAATATGGAGGGAATAAAAGTAGGAGGTCACAACATAAATAATATAAGATACGCAGACGATACGGTACTCGTTGCAACATCAGAAATCCAACTTCAAAAGATTGTTGACAAAGTGGTAGTAGATAGTGAAGCCAAGGGAATGGAAGTGAATATCACCAAAACGGAATGCATGGTAATACAGAAAAACCCTGAAAACAACAACACCTGCAATATAACGATTCACGGCGAGCAACTTACCAACGTAGAAAGTTTTAAATACCTGGGTTCAATAGTGACAACAGATGGAAGATGTAACCGAGACATACGAGCAAGAATAACTCAAGCCAAACAGGCCTTTATGGATCTCGGAAACATTTTGAAAAACAAACAGATGTCGTTCGGGATTAGATTCAGAGTCTTGAAGTGCTACGTGTGGCCAATCTTGTTATACGGATGCGAAAGCTGGACTACAAATGCAGAAACACAAAAGAACATTGAAGCTTTTGAAATGTGGTGTTTGAGAAGGATGCAGAGAATATCGTATATTGCACACAAAACGAACGAAGAAGTGCTAAAACAAACATACCAACAAAGGAAACTAATGCCCTTAATAGCGGATCGACAACTATCCTTTTTCCGACACATAGTAAGGAAAGATAAGAATGAATACCTGGCAAGTTGTGGAAAAATACCTGGTAAACGCGCCCGGGGGAGACAAAGAAAAACACTCATAGACCAACTGAAGGGCTTTACCAACCTAACAATCCAAGAGCTGTTTGAAAAAGCAAGAGACAGGGAGGAATGGAGAGAGATAATTCATGCAGTATCCGAAGCCTGGACCAGGCATGGAACCTAGAAGAAGAAGAAGAATCTAAAAAAAATAAATATTGAGCTTTTATACAGCGCAATATCCACTTAATGTGCTCAGTGCTTTACAAGGGGTCTCTGGCCAACAGCAACATTTAGGAAGGGACAACGCCTGATAGGCGATCTATCATATTCATTGCCCCTCCTCCCTCTTCACTTTCCTGAAAACTGAGAGTATAATGGTTAGACATTTTGAAAAAAGGGGCAATCTAATTTCTAAAATGTTATGAAATTAAGATTCTAAATCCAGGAAATGCAATCACATTAGTTAGATAGATAGATAGATAGATAGATAGATAGATAGATAGAGAGAGAGAGAGAGAGAGAGAGAGAGAGAGAGAGAGAGAGAGAGAGAGAGAGAGAGAGACAGAGAGAGAGAGAGAGACTGTGCTGCTTTTGTGGCTTTTGGAATGATGACACTGGCTTTTGAACTTGTAGTTCCCTGACTTGAGTCCCGTTGTGGACAATGCATTATGGAATCATTGGAAAAGGCTCCATCCTCTTATTATCTCACTGTAAACAGGTGTAAAATAAATGAGTATTTGGTCATGTTCAGCAATGCTTTTGTCAAAAAAAAAAATAATTGTAATAGTAATAGTACCTTGTGCGGCTATGTGATCTAGTGGTATGACTCACCTGTGGACTCTTAAGGCTCCTGGGAGTCCTGCTCTTAGTGGGTGTTGAGTCCTTGGAAAAAGCTCTTTACTCACATTCTCTCAGTGTACTCAGAATTAAAATGAGGACTTGGCTTTTTACAGCTTTTGTTTTGTCATAAAATAATTGCAATATCACCTAAGGGAGCGTTCACATATTACGTCATCAAAAATTTGCCCTTTTTAGACCCCCCCCCTCCCCCAAGTCATCACTTGTCATCATTGACCTGACCCCCCCCCCCTCCTCCAACAGATGATGACGTCATCTAATTTAATAAAAACTAAAAGATAACTTTAATTTCACAATATTTATTATTCATTTTTCAAACCATAAACATTGATTATCAACGTTTGATAAAACACATTCAGACATTTTATTAATTTCAGAAACTGTTGATAATTTATGTTTTACGATACAATGGGGACATAAAATTTAAATTTGCAAAGATAAAATCTAACAAACATTATTTAAATTAGGCTACTTGGTGCAGGTGCTATTTAAAAAATTTCAGAAAGTGTAATTTAAAATAGTATAGGAGGCAAATTATTTTATAGCATATTAGTCTTTTAGTGGAATGAATTTCTGTTTCAATTTCCAAACATAAAATTAATTGATTCAAAAATGTTTTTGTCTTGGACCTCTGGCAATGTACCATAAATAGTATCATCAATTTCATCTTCATCGTCATCACTTTCTCCCATTTGCTGTTCTTCTTGTATGCCGCATTTTCGTGAATGGTCTTTCATTGCTGTGATCGAGGAGTGATACAATGAACATTTAGGGCAAGTTCGCCTTTTGAGAAGTGATACCCCTTTCCCATCTTGTTTCTTGAGAGATGGGCAATACTCAACATAGCAATTTATCTTTAGCTGTTTTGAAAGGAACAAACTTTGAAATAGGCTTAATTTGCCTATGTTTTGATGACATCATCTTGGGTCTGACCCCCCCTCCCCCATGTCAACACATGTCAACATTTGGTAGACCCCCCCTCCCCCCCTAGCTGATGACGTAATATGTGAACGCTCCCTAACAGGTGTCGTGTCTCGTCCCTTATGTTAAGCATTGCTATTGAACAGGGACCCCTTGAAAAGCGCTTTGAGCACTTTTAGTGGACCCCCACCTCTGAAATTCAAGTGATGAAGTGTTGGAAAGCAAATCGTGGCTAGCTTTTTCAATTAAAAAGGTTACATCGCCATTTTACCTCTCCAAGCCAGATGCAGTCACCTCAGATTGATATATTAACCACTGCATACTGACAGTTTTAGAGAAGTGGAGAAAACGGCATCCAAAGACAGGCACAAAGGGGCTGCTATGGCACCATGACAATGCTAGTGTTCACGCAGCCATCGCGACAGTGCAGTTCTTGACTGTAAACAATATTCAAATTCTAACTCACCCTCCATTTTCTCCCGACCTGGCCCCCTGTGACTTCTTTTTCCCATTTGACAAGGACAAACTCTGTGGGATTAAATCTAAGACTCCTATAGATGTCGTAAGGTATTTGAAGATTAAATTTCAGCCACAACACCGGAAATGTGGCAAAAATGCTTTGATTCCTGGTTTAAGAGGATGAAACTTTGCAGCCAAGCTCAAGAAGAGTACTCTGAGAAGCTCTGAAAATTTGATTGCAATGCCATTATACCTTATACCCGATTTCAGACACGTTTCTAGTGACCCACATATCATCAGTAAAGACGTATGCATTTGATTGCTTCCAAATCAACCTTTTGAATTTTCTAAGTTCCTAAATATCAAGAGAAAGACTGCAAAGGTATATCATGCCCCAGGTTTCTTAAAGATTTTTTTTTTTCCAAAAAAAAAAAAAAAAAAATACAGGCAGATCCAACCTTTATTCAAGTCCAAGTCTTCACTAGGTTTGAATGGCTAGATGTCATCGAATTCAAAATTAATGACTCTAATGTTGAGGTTTGTGAATAACTGAATTATGAGATAGAAAACATGCATATTTATAAAAATCATTCCCATTTTCATTTTCGCCAGCAGACCATTTGTATATAAATATTTTTAAAAATTCTATTCATACAGTTTGAATGTCCTATCATTCCAATTCCAACAACAATCATGCATACTTTTAGAATAAGAAATTAAGTGAGAAGGAAAATGCCAGAAGACAACAGAGAATAAAACTTTCCTGACGGCAATGGGGGCTTGAACCCGTGACCTTCCTGGTACGAGACAACTCTGCCTGGCCGGGGAGATCGTGACTCTACTGTATGAGCTATCCATGACCCCCAAAAAATGTCGCTTCTAACCCTACTATTATTAGAGGCTTCTCTTCCTGACTTCTTGAGGTCACGGGTTCAACACACCCAAACACCACAAAGTTAGTTGGCCACCATTTAAGCTTAATAGCCAATATTCTCTACACAAACGTGTAACATAGATACGATTGAGACATTGAGTATGCTCCGGTATTTGGGATGAATTTTTAATTTAGAAAAGTGAGTGGAGCAGGCACTTATGTTGGTAACAACAAGAAATGCATACTTTTTATTTTTGAAGTATATTTTTGATTGTCTTCAATACCTTGAATGATGATTAGTGGCATTTGACTTGATAGTTTGACAAATTATATAAAATGCAGTCTACAGTACAACTGATTATATAAAATGCAGTGTGCTGTATTTTTCTTTGTATTTAAAAACGTATTTTATATTTTGCTACATAATTTAAATCATGAAATCTGTCTATTGAATTAGACTTGCAAAGTTATCTTATATGACATTATTTATATGATATTACCTGAGTTGCTCACAAAAAATCTTTACAGTTTCCTAATAGCCTAAACTGATATTGTTTAAAATAATCGCGGTTGCAGTCAGACAACTGTATCATCACATGTTTTTATTTTTTTTTAAATTGTTTCTGACAGTGGGAGATATGGTATGTTAATATTATAATTATATCTGAATTTATAAGGTTTTATTGTTAATTAAAGGATTCGGGTTTTTTTTCTCACATTAGTGTTTCATCTTGTTTTTTTTGTTTCTTATAAGTTGTTGTTTATTTGGAATAACATCTAGAGAAGTGATGTTTTATATATTATGTCGAAAAGAATTTTTTTATGTTGTCAAATTGACTTGTTATCTTTAGGTATGGGCATTTTCAAGTGGATTATTCCCATTGTGGATTCCTTGTGTTTGCTTCGTCAATCTGGTAACAAACTTTTTTTTAAAAAGTTATTTATTTATTTATTTATTTTTTTAACCTCAGGAATGAGAATGAGAGACATCCAACGCTTGTCGTCACTTTGCCAGTTTATTTTTATCCTCTTCTTTTATATACATACACATTAAACATAGGCATATGGATAGTGACCTTGAAGTTATTGGCAAAAATAGATTTAAAAAATAAATAAATAATAAAACTAAGTTTTAAAACAAAAGTAAATACATAATAATAATAAAGAAAGAAAAAAAAAGAAAAAAAGATAAGATACTTTAAGACATATATTTGAATAAATTAATATGAATAAAAGTTGTCAATAAAACATAAAATGAATTTACTATTGTATATAAAATTCATAAACAAGTAAATACAAAACAAACTAACTAAATAAATAAATAAATTAAGTAATTAAAAGAGACAAATTTAAAAAACCCTTGATTTAATATGACCTAATAGCCCTGGTACATTCATAGAAAGGAGAATTTGGATAGTAATCAATACTATCTACATAGTTGCTGCCTATATGTATGGGTCATCACACGGGCCACAAAACATTATCATTGATGATAATTTCATTCGCATTATGTGATAAAAATGATGATAAATAATAATAATAATGATAGTAATAGATATAATAATGATAATCATAGTAATAATAATAATAATCATAGTAATAATAATCATAGTAGTGTTAATAATAAACATATAATCAAAACAGAAAATAAATATTATTGCCATGAAATATGAGTAAAGGTAAGGATGGGAGTTCCTTCCTGTAAGAAAAATGATGAGCTGCAACCCTGTGCGGATTAATTTACATTAGTTCAGATGGAATTCCAGTAGAATTTTTCAAAGTTTTTTGGGATGAGATCAAAACGGTGATGTTCAAGTGTTTTGAGTTTAGTCTTAGAAAAAATATGCTAAGTTGCAGTCAAAGAAGATGGGTAATAGCGTTAATACCGAAAAATCAATTTATCGATAGAGAATATTTAGGGAATTGGAAGCTTATAATTTTAACAAATGCTGATTATAAAATACTGGCAAAAATCTTGCCAAATAGACTTAAAGCAGCTTTAATTAATCTAATCAGTAATGACCAAAAAAGGATTTATTCGTGGAAGAAACATTGCAGAAATTTTAGGGAAATTGATGATTTAATAGAATGTGAAAAAGAAATAAACATATCCTGGTTAATGTTATTAATTGATAATAAAAAGGCTTTCGATACTATATCAACAACTTTCCTATTAAAAACTTTTGATTACTTTGGTTTTGGAGATTATTTCAAGATTTGTATGATCACCATTCTCAACGATAGGAAGCTATGTGTAAAGAATGGGGGGGGGGGGGGGGCACATATCGGGGGATTTTGAAATGCAAAGAGGCGTTAAACAAGGTTGTCCGATATCTCCTTTAATTTTTATTCCAGGAATAGAAATAATGGCATCTTAAGTAAGACAGGAGAAAAGCATTCAAGGAATACTATTAGAGTCTTGAGTTAGAAGGCTCCTGATGTAATTTGAATTTGAGTATGATAAGAATGATCATAACATGGAAAACAAGTATGCACTTATGTCTCATAATATATTAAACGTTTTATTAGCATGCATGTGAAGCAAACAGTATAGTCAGGCACAATAGATGTAGTGGAGAAGTTTTATCTTGTGACCATTGGAACTGTAATTTCACTTTTCCAAACAGCCATATTGCTTAGGCGATCCAGTGTATTAGGCATTAGACTAAAAGACAAATTATCAAAGTGAAAATAGATGACGTTAGATTTATGGATGCCTAGATTTAAAATTGATTCGATTCACAATTCTACATTTTATGAATTTTGCAGATTTTCTTTTGGTTTCCATTTTTGGACATGTGTGTCAACCGAAGGCGGATAAGACAGATTTATGAGGCAATGGATATGGGAATACAGAGAATATGATAGCAAGATGTTTATATTATTACAAGTACAACCATTTTCATCTGTAAGTAGAAATTGCAACTGGAAAGACTTAAAATATGTTTTTACTGCTTTATCTCTTTCTCATTATTTCATAATTTAACAATCAGTATACGATTAGAAATACCCAACACCCAGTGAAGGATGTACCATGTGATTCAGGGCACCTTACTTAAAACTCAACCAATGTTGATGTGGATCATCACACGGTCAGATGATGATTAATATACTAGATCTTGGAGAAAGAAAATTTGGCTATTAACCTAGAAATGTAAAGGTTGCAATAGCTAACCCTGGGAATGCAACTGCCTGAGGGGGAAGGACACCCCAACAGAAAATCTCAGACATCATGAATTCAGTAATATTTTTTGTGTAGGGTAGGAATTTGGGTGTTCTTTTCAATTGAAAATTAGTAGTTATTATTGTTTGTAAATGTTAATAATCACATATTATTAACTGAACTTTTATTCATAATTGCAGTAAAAAATAATTGATTAAAATGAAATGGCTAGACCAGAAATTTGGATATTTGTTATCGGTTACAAATGCTAACCAACCTGAAAGCAATGAATTTCATTTATAAGCTAGATCAAAACATAACCCCCCCCCCCCCCCCCCCCCCCCAAAAACATCCATTTCAATATAAACAGCCAACTGCTTCTCTCAAAAAAGTAATTTGCCATATTCTTGGCTTTATACATTTCTTAGGATGTGCCCTTGTATTTGTCAAGCCCGATATGTACATTTTTGTAGGTGTTATAAACCAAATTGTTTTAGGCTCATTGTTATATTAGAAATACTTTCAAACCAATGTTAAATATTTTCCTTTACAACAGTATTAAATCAAGATTATTAGACCTGCAAATATGTCCACCAAGAACAAGGACTTAATCAATATGGGGTGCACTATTCCAGCACTAAGCATAATCCTTTCACTTTTATGTCATAAGGAAGACAATGTAGTGATAATAAAATACAACACGAGTCCTTATGAATCTGGCATGGCGATTTTTTGCATTGCGTGAAGCCAAAAAAAAAAAATGCAAAAAATCCCTGGTTTGCATTGCAGCCGCACAATCTGCAGATTTTTGCAATTTTTTTTTTTCAAACTTTCAAGATTTTATCAGTGTGTGGGAGTAGCTTCCGTCAGTTGTGCAGTTTCCCATTTATTTGTTTTTGGAAGGGATTTTTTCCACTGTAAAAAGGGAAATAATTGCATCACAATCTTTTTCACAGTAACATCGTAACCGAAATAATAATAAGGAACCGTGTTTTCAGTCCACCGAAAATAAAAATATTTAAAAAGGACCAAATATCGTCGATACTTACCTTAACCGATTGATACTGAGCTTATCAGAAATGGACAGGCATAATTTATGTCAATTCAACGGTTTAATAATATCATTTACAGCGTTTTATTTACTCTTGGAAAATCTGGATTGAGAGTTGTTCAAAACCGGGCGCCTGAAATAGATCTCAATTCTC
The DNA here is from genome assembly GCF_034508935.2 of Berghia stephanieae. Taxonomy (NCBI): domain Eukaryota; kingdom Metazoa; phylum Mollusca; class Gastropoda; order Nudibranchia; family Aeolidiidae; genus Berghia; species Berghia stephanieae. Next base: position 85,688,095 of record NC_088362.1, on the reverse strand, counting down.
GAAACTGAATTATCAAACATTGACGAGATTCTTACCGTGACTTTTAACATTTATTTACTTTTACTCACTTTTAGGATTATTATTTTAATTTAGAATACAATGAGATGTCAAAATTTATTGCCTTGAGCATGTCTTGTACGTAACAATAATATTACTCCGTAGAAAAACGAAACAAAAACGAACAACCAAAACAAAAACCAATGAAAAAAAAAAAAGAAAAAAAGAGAACAGCTTTATAGTTATAGAGTCTTGAATATGTTTAAGGGAGCGTTGGAGAGAGAGAGAGAGAGAGATAGATAGAGGGAGAGAGAGAGAGAGAGAAAGAAAGAAAGAGAGAGAGAGGTTGAGGATTTCTTTGTAGCTACTTGTACTCGCACTATTTTTTTCTTCTGAGGCACAGCCTTACTCAAGGACAGTGATCGATGTGAAAAGTGACCAAATAGAACCTTACTTGGGCAAATAATACTAAAACTCTGATCTCCTTGGAAAACTCATCGGTTTTGATAATTACAAAAATTCTAACGGACTAGGAGAAATTTAAAATAGATATAAATGATAATTTTAAATTAATTGGAGAAACAGTATTCTCTGTGTGGCCAATTTTGGCCAAATTGGCTATCTGGCAACAGGAGCCCAATTTCGAACAACTCTCAATCAAGACTTTCCGAGAGTAAATAAAACGATGTAAATGATATCATTAAGCCGTTGAATTGCCATAAATTATATGCCTGTCCATTTCTGATGATGCCTATAATAGGCTCAGTATCAATGTCGTCAGTAGCGTTTTATGTAAGTATAGACGATATTTGGTCCTTGTTAAATGTTTTTAATAATAATAATAATAATAATGCTGAAAACTTATATAGCGGGAATTGAACACAGGACAATGTGATATGGGAAAAGAAGTTTTATCCATAGAATGTCCCTGAAATTTGTGATTGAAGGTAGATATGCCTGCAACGGCTTTGTTGGTGTGGATTTTTAACAATCTTATTAGCTTTTTGTAATGATTTTTTTTTAGTTAATCTCTCTCTTACTCAGGCAAGTTATTGTCAGTTTTTACGAAAATCAATCGCAATTAATTTTTGTAAATTTTGTTGTTTTTTTGCTTGCAAAATTTTGGATTGTATTTTGTTTGCTCGTGTAGAATGTGACAGATAATTAATCAAGAGTAGTTTCTTTTTTACTATCTCATTTTCTTCCTTTTTACTGGCGCTGATATTACATTACATTAGTTGCAAGCGCCGTGAAACCCTTAAAAACAAACAAATACTTTTCTCTTTCATGAACTAATTATGGGTTTTTAGCTTGCAAAATTTGGGATGTTTTTTTTTTTTGTTGCAAAAATCCTCCATGTCAGTATTGTTATCGCAAGAGAATGAGAGCCTAGCATTTTTTCGCTTAAACTTAAAACTTGATTTATCATTTGTAATTTCTATATTTTTCTTCAAGAATACATTTTGATCACCCATTTCTATGTATTTAGATTTAAAAGACCATCATATTTTGTAATTTACTTGCTTCCTCCTCCCCCCTCACTCACAAATATTTTCTACTTTTTTTTTCTTTCTGGCTAAGAAACTCACAGCATTGCCATCCGGAAATATAATGGACCAAAACACAAAACTACTGGGTGGGGTTTCTGACCTCCCATAGTGGGCAGGGAGGTACTTACTGTGTCTTCTATCCTCCATTATCTATTTTCCACCTTGCTTTCTGTCTTTGTTTTGGAATGAGATTACTTGGTTTTGTCCTGGCCCTGCCAATGCCCTGACTTGGAGTTGGAGGGAAACAGTCAAATGTATAGTTAGTTTTGGGAGATGATATTTTTGTCCTTGTAAATCATCTCCCTGTTATGCACTGTATTATTTTTTCTTTATATTATATATAATTTGTAAAACATTTGAGTGTATTCCTCTTAGTGGGGATCTGTGCTTGTGTCTGGATGAGACTTTTAGTGATCTCAAACTAAGTACTTTGATAGTGTGCTCCTGGAATCTACCCCTGTTTCTTATTTGAACCAATTCCCCTTTGTCTTACTTTTTCTTGGGTGCTTTAATTGTAATTCTTGAACTTTTTTTTATCCCATTTTCTTCCTTTTTACTGGCGCTGATATGACCTTAATGTGTTGCAAGTGCCGTAAAAAACCCTTAAAAACTATAAAAAAACCCCCACAAAACTGTGTAATCTTGGTCGTTTATAGTTTGATTAATACCGTTTATTGAGAATTACTTATAAATGTGGATGCCAAAAAAACCCCCAAAAAAACAAAGACCTGAGTGACGTCTTCTTCTATAAATTTTAATTCACTTTTTGTAATCATCTAATGTCCCTTGACATACCCCTTATCATCTTTTGTTTTGACTCTATTTGAAATTGAAATAGAAGCTTCAATTTAATTTAGGAAGACAGGTCTGTCTTCGAAAATAGCCTTCAACAGTCGTGACGTCACTTCCCTCGTAATGACGCATAGTAGCTTAGCAACTGGTTCTAAACTATTGGATATTTGTGGACGACCTTATGAAATACTTCTCCAACGAGCATAAAAGTGTGCCCAGAGGAGAAAAACATTGTAAATCTGATCATATTTTGATTTTTATACATTCTGATTAAATGACATGTGAAAAAGTTCTAGCCATCATGGAGAATAAAAAGTACCTATTTTCTTTGTTTAGAACCAAACAGCTCATTGTTGGGCGACGTGACATCAGACTATTGAATCCTATTACATTGAAGCTTCGATTCCAGTTTATTATTGTAATTTCTTCGAGTTTCAAGCAGCATTTGATTGCTTTATATTTGTATGAACCTTTATTCACACCTTTAATTTATTCTATCTGTCTTGACTCTTTAAGGCACTTGTATACTGTGTTGCAATACAAGATCCATTGAAAGTATCGACCTTGTAGAGCTTCCAGTTGATCATAATAATAGTGTGCCATGACAAGATGCCTTTTTTTCATTCCAATCTGATTTTAAAATTATATTTTTAGTTGAAATGTCCATAATTAATTTTATTGGAAACAAGGAGTATCGTATAATTTTTTAAAGAGAATAATAATTAAAAAATGTATTATTGTTATTCGTAATGAGTATTTTGTCTACATTTTTTGGGTTGGGCCATCATTTACATACAGTGCAACCTCTGGATAACAATACCCTTGGATAGCGACATTGACCTCTTGTCATGATTTAAAAAAATTTTTTGCTATATATTATTAGTAATAAAAACCCCAAAATAGTGACCTACATTTTAGTAAAACCCCTATTTAGCGAACAATAATCGGCAGTTGGTACTGATGCTTTACCCCAAACACGGTTTCCTAAAACTAATTTCACCCAGCCAGCGTAAAAAAAAATAATGTTTAAATAGATTAATTGAAGAATTAAAAAGAAAATATGACCTGTGGTTTGGACCACTGATAATTAACTATGACTATGACATTGATGGTTATGTATTTGTGTATCTATCTACACTGCATGTGTATGTTTACAGAGTATGATAGATACTCAGACACACACCATTGCCGCTTCACATAACCAACACCTCTCCTCTGGTCATCCTCATCAATACCACGCGCCATGATTTGCCAATACTTGGCTATGATAGTAAATGAATGTTGTGATACAGCACCCCCCCCCCCCCCCCCCCCCCTACAACTTCTTGTAACATATTATGTATAAAGTTATCTCCCTCCACGTAGGCAATAAAGTAAATAAAGTTCCCTTTATTCAGCCTCAAGCAGAGATTTGTCTTAGGGTCTATTACAAGGGAAGACTGGAATAACCCAGGTGTCAACCGCAGTACAGCTATGGAGAGGTGGCTTGTTGAAGGCCACATAACGCTGTGAATATTCAAACTAGGTATCTTTCGAGTTTGAAGATAAAGACCATACTGCTGAGCCTCACTGCCCCCCCCCCCCCCCCCCCTCTCTGTCTCTCTATCAAGTTGATTTGGCAAGTCACTATTTCCACGAACTTATTTTTTCATGTCACAAGGAGTTTGAGGAAACTGTGCTGGATTGTACTTAAGAAGTGATGTAATGCATTTAAATTTTAACATAATATCCTTTTCTGAGTAATATAAGCACATTTTCACAAATATTTTAACTAAAATAAAATCTTAAAATTCCGAATCTGGAAGCAAAAAAACAACAAAAAATATCCCCCCCCCCCCAAAAAAAAACAACCCAGAAATACAACAGCTAAATTTTGTCCACAAAACAGGTAGTTCAATACTCTAGCTCGTATGCTGCTATATCTGTCATCTTCATTTTTTGCCAAATTGGGACCTAAAATTTGCCCTAAAAAACCCCAAAATTTGCCAAAAAATTTGCGGAGGAGAACTAAGCGTTTCAGCAAAAATTAACACGCGATACAGGAAAAAATATATATAAAAGACAATTAATTATATTTAAGGCTACATTCATTAATTTGTTGTTACAAAGATTTTAAAGGATCATTATCCATAGAGAGTAACTTCCCTTGGTTTGGGCCCAGGCAAAGCTGCAACATTTCTCAAGTTTCGCACTTTTTTTTCATTATTTTGTTTTCGCTTCTTTTTTTTTCCCCAAAATTTGCCAATTTTACCAACATTTGCCACGATTTGCCAATTTTGGGAAATTTGCCAAAATTTGCGGATCGCCCTGATATTTGCGGCCGCAAAAAATGCAGATGACAGCTATATGGTCTTGTGGTATGACACCCGCTTTCGGATCGAAGGTCCTAGGTTCGAGCCTCGCTCAGTGCATGGTTGAGTCCTTGGAAAAGTCTCTTTACACACATTCTTTCACTGTACTCAGTAAGTGTAAAATGGTCGTTCACAGCGTTGTCTCTGTCGAAAAAAAATGTAATATCGCCAAGCAGGCATCATGCCTCGTTCTACGCGTTAGTGTTGCTGTTGATCAGGAACCCTTTGTAAAGTGCTTTGAGCATGTTTATTGGATATTACGCTATATAAAAGTTCAAGTATATAACAGAGAGACAATTTGCAAGGAAAAATGTCATCTCGAGAAAAAAGAAAAAGGTACTGTATTTGACTGCTTCCCTCCCAACCAAAGACCCCCCGTCAGGACCAGGGAAAAAACAATCCAGAAAAAGACTGAGAGGAACGTGGAAAGGGAAAACAGACATAGGAGATAGAAGTTCTGCCGGCGAAGAACAACCCACCCCAACCAATAAACAAAAACCCCACCAAACTAACTCCGGAACAGTCAATTTTGTAACAAGTTGGTCATCATCTCTCCATATTCTCGTCTTTTGTAATGTAATGGGAGTTGGAATGGTTGTTCTAAAAACATACTGTCCTTGTGTCAATAGTGCCTTTGTCAGTGACTGATTCATCTAATTAGGTACTACATATTACACTCAACAGTGGGAGGGGGAGGGGCAATCAAGTACTTAAATCTAATATCAATATAGAGTACAGAGAAAAAAAAATAGTAATACGTTTATTTATAAATGGACACAATTGCGGCTCAAATAGAATTTTGCAGCCGTGAAAAACTGCACTTGGACTCAGCTGTTGGAATTTTTTTTTGGACTCAGTCCATAACTTTTTAATCAAATCTTGACTGTGACTGTGAGACTTGCTTCTCAGCATTAGAATAAAAACCTGCATTGTTCCCAAATTATGCCAAAATAGCTCTTTTAATTGATGACCGCATTTTCCTGATTAGTAGAAAATGGTAGGGGCTGCCTGAAGCCTGTGATCATGAAAATACTAACGAAAGAGTGAAAATGGAGAGGCTTCGTATTGGAACAATACAGACAATGGACATTTCGGGTACACACCTTCGTCAGCACAACAATACACAAATTAACGTGGACAACAAATAAATTATTTAAACAAATGTTTGTTTTCCATGTTAATTTGTGTATTGTTGTGCTGACGAAGGGTTTGTACCCGAAACGTCCATTGTCTGTATTGTTCCCATACAAAGCCTCTCCATTTTCACTCTTTTGTTATTATTTCCTGATTTGCATTCCATTGTTCTGTAGCTTTTAATATTGGTAAATATTCATTTTAACGAGCCCAACATGTGCACTGCCTCTTCAATCTGGATGATATGCTTTAGAATTAAATCTGGAGTCTCAAGTATGAAATTTCACGTAAACAGAGTAAGGTATTACAGACCTGCCACTTTGAACATTCGTAGTCGTAGACTTTAGGCGATAAACGTTGCAGTCCTAAGAGTTAACTTTAATTTATCCTCACGTTGATTAGAAAACACTTCAAAATTCTGCATTCGGCATCTACTTTTATTTTCAATGTTTTAAAGAAAATGCTCAAGAAGTTCTGAAATTGGAGTCAAAATTTCCTAATTCTACGTGTACTAATTTTTCGTGGTACTCGGCATGTCTGGGGTATTATATTCTTTTGAGGAAGAAGATTGTAGTTTCCTGTACTCAAATTTTGTGATCTATTTTGTCTTTAGATTCCAATTTTTCACTTCTGCGCACCACACTATACTATAATTTATAATACCTACCAGATTGATGCCACTTTTCCTTTATTTGGACATATTATTAATAAATAATGTTGAAGATGTCAATGGGCTGCATTGTATATATCAAAAATTGGGAATCAAGAGATATTGTTACCCTGAAAACTCATCCTGATTTGCTGGACTTCAGTTTCAATAATGCCCCAGATCTTCAATGCTAACTCAAGACATTTTTGTGCTTTTGTTTTAGCCACATTAAAAATAAAACGAACAACTACATAGAAAACGAGTGTTTTTTACTTTTTTTATTTGTTAAAATCAAGTATTCAAATTCAAATAAACATTCCATACAATTACACAAGCAATTCATTTGCATGCAGTTCATACTCCCAATATTAAAATTACTACAAACATGATACAATAATATGTAATCACTAACGCACTCCCCACACTTCTTCAAAGGCATTACATATTTTTGAGCATGTAATGGCTGCCGACAATGGGTAGTTACTAATGGAGTATGCTTTCTCTGTATAATCCGGATCCACCTGGACGAAAAAACAATAGTCAAAGATAAAGCAATGCGATTTGTCTTAGAACAAAAAGATTCATTCCTTAATGATAAGTCTATAAGGGAGTGGTGGGAGGGGGAGACAAGTGATGGAGATTAGAAATTGTGTTGAAAGATACAATGTTTTATTGGGCAATGACATACTCAGGTATCACTATACAAGTGACAAGTGTGAAGTGACATTACCAGTGAGAGAGAAAATAAGAGGAATGAAGTGGAACAAAAAGTTTGAGTGGTGGAGATATATACAGTGCAACCTATGGATAATGATAACCCCTGACACTGACCTCTGGTCCTGATTTTTTTTTTTTTTTTGCTTTAAAATAATTAATTATAATTATAGAATAAGAGATCTGTGATGACTAGGAGTACAAGTTAAGGACAAGATGCTGTATTACAAGACTTTATTATTTGAAATAAATGGTTACATCATTAATGTATTAAGAATAATATTCGGCACTTTATGTGGTAAGAGCACTGTCACAGTCAATCTAAAAACAAAACCTCTCTTATGAGAATAGAATGCAGGGTATCCAGCAGTAAAAATTTAACTCAAAGTTACGACCTTGAAAAAAAATATTTATTACTTGCGGAATTGAAATACATTGGTTTCAAAATTTGACTCCATAAACCACGTCTATTGCCATCAACATATTGAAATATGTGTAGATCTATTTCACTTTCAGGTACTCCAACATGCATCTGCTGGAAAACATTCAACCATGCCTCCAACTTGAAACTGCAACTGCTTCCGTCTTTGCATGTGTGAGATTGTTTGTACATGTTTGGTAACTGATATAATCATGGGTCCAGAGCCTCCTTCATACTTTATTTTCATATTATTATAGTTCAAATTTCCTGTTTTAAAACTGACTAAAACTGTACCACTGTCTATTCACAGAACTGAAAAAACAAAAATACTATTAACTATGGTTCTTTCTATTGAAAATTGTTGTTTCCTGGGGCTTGTGTCTATATGCGATGACTGTTTGAGTAAAGTGCTCAGAATGAGGGCATTTATCTTACTGATCACCTACAATCTAACAACAATACTACAGGACGTGATATCATTGCTGCATTGCACACACATATAAAGAAAAATAGCAAGCTGTCACACTTTGTTTGCATGGTTAAAAAAAGGGACAAATCATTTGGTGGACTGTATGTAAAGAAACGATAGGAAACTCAGCACCTCAATAATTAAACGTTATACCTGATATACTGCACATAATATATGATTTGTATACTGTATAAAACACAACTTACACTGCCATGAGCCATGGCTCCGATGACAAAAACTGCAGGTCCATCCTCTGGCACTACGGTCTTTGGATCAATGATCTCCTCGGCACTGTAGGACATGGCATATTTGGGACAGCCAGTGGGAAGATGGATTGATACAGGATTTTTGATGACCTGTTGATTGACGGATAATTTAAACAATGATATGTCCAAACTAATGATATCCAAACAATTTATCAAATTCACAAGACTATTTTGAAAAAAGAGAAAGAAAGAAAAATTATTTTAAAAATTACAAACCAATCTGAGCAAAGAAAATTAAATTTGTAAATGTAGTTTTTAAAAAAACATTTAGCAACAAGAAAACGAAGACATACTAAAACACGTTCACACTAAATACAGTGCAACCCCACGGATAACAACATCGCCCGGGACCAGAAAATGTCATTATTCCGGGGAATTTATAATAAGTATCTTTTTACCACCTCCCCATCTCCTTCCTTTTCGACCATCAATTGCCTTGTCTCACTTTTGACATCTGACGCCAGTTTGTCTAGACGAATGCCATAAAAATTGGAGTGTCACCAACATTCATGAAACTGAGCACAGGTGTCAAGATATGACACAAGACATGATGGTGATGTTTTCATTGACCTGAGCTTTTATCAGAGGAAATTGTTTGACACAGCAAAGTCAGTGGAAAATTTCTGAGAAAATCTTAAAATCACGGAATTCTAGGGAAAATTATCATCACTGCTGTTTAGCGACATCGTTATAACAATAATCAGAAGTTGATAACCGACAATCGTCATCTCGTACTCTTAACCAATAAAAAACGCATCTTTTCCTACCAATGAGATCGCTTTGTTACCGACCAAGCAGAAAAAAAAAATTATTTTAAAAAATTCTCTTTATTCATCCCATCGGGTCATTTGTCTCTGGGGTCGATTCCAAGGGAAGTCTTGATTAACCCAGACGTCAGCCGCAGTGCAGCGCCGCAAATTAAGCTAGGGCAAAGTGTCTTGCTCAAGGCCACACAGCGCAGTGGTGGATGATTGAACTCTGTACCTTTCGGGTATAAAGCAGAGACCGTACCGCTGAGCCACGTTGCCCCATGTTTACTAAACTGCATGGAATCAGCACTTCCTAATATGGAACCACAGCAAAAGAAGTTTATCAAGGGTCTATTAACCTTCTATGTTAGCTACCTGTCCGAGGTCAGTGGAGGTTAACTGATATCAGGCAATACCAACACTGTGTCCAATGGGTGCAATTATGGATATTTATGGTCTTATGGTATTGTTTTGTTATTAAGGTTTTTACAGCACTTGCAACACATTAAGGTCATAACAGCGTCAGTAAAAGGGAAGAAAATGGGACGGTAAAAAGTTCTAGAATTACAATTAAAGCACCAAAGAAAAGGTAAGACAAAGGGAATTGGTTCAAATAGGAAAGAGATGTAGAGCACACTATCAAAGTACATACTTAGTTTGAGATCAGCTAAAACTCTCAGACACCAGCTTAAGATCCCACTAAGAGGAATACACTCAAATGTTTACAAATCATATGTTAAAAATAAAAAATAACCACATAACAGAGAGATGATTTACAAGGAAAAACAATATCATCTCCCAAAACTATAACTATACATTCGACTGTTTCCCTCCCAGCCAAGGAACTCCGGCAAGGATCAGGACAAAACCAAGTAATCTCATTCCAAGGCAAAGACAGAAAGCAATTGAATAACAGATACAGGGGATAGAAGACACAGTAAGTACCTCCCTGCCCACTATGGGCAATGGGAGGTCAGGAATCCCACCCAGTTGTAGTGGTAGTGATGATTATGGTATGTTGGAATAGCGGGGAAAACAATAACAGCCGCTTTCACTTGTTTATTTTCATTTGAAAAATCAGTTGAATATCTAAACATCAGTCCAAACTTGATCTTACTCTGGTTAATACCTAGTTTGCATTGTTTTTATAACTTTTTAAAGTGTTTCTAAATTTTCGTGCACTTAAATAAAAATTTCAGTATTCAAAACTCACCAGCAGTATCACATGAATTTGGTGCAGTGGCACTTTATTTTTGGTTTCGAACACTATTTACGATCAAAACTGACAATACACTGGATAGTGATAGCGTAACTGGTATAACCTTTATAAACAGTATAACGTTGTTGAGACGTGTCTTCTCTCAGACACTGGTCCATGCATGGCGCTGTTAATGTATTCTCTAGTCTCACCATGCCCCATTTTTCTGCCATCTTGAAAACCCTGGAATAACTACACGCCTGGATAATGACACAATTTTTCAGTCACGGGCAATTTCGTTACACTGTATCCCAAATTGGGCCTGCTAGCTTGATTCAACGTACAGCACCATCTATGTAAACAAGACCTGTTTTTTTTCCCTTCCTTTATACAAGATTTATGTTTTTTCACAAATCATAAAAAATTGAGGCTTATTCGAAATTGGGCCTGCAAGCTTTTTTCAGTGCAAAGCGCCATCTATGTAAACAAAGCCTACTTTTTTCTCATTTATTTTTCTTCCCAAATTATCAAAAAATAAAACTTTAAAAACCCATAACTTTTAAAATTTAGTTTCTGATTTTGATAAATAAAGTGTTATTTTCATGGGTTGGGAAGTCACATGTGGCTAATTTTTGCTATTTGTTTGTATAACGAAATTTTAGTTTGGGATACCTAGTAATAATAACGTTTTATAGTGTTTGGAAATACCCAGTTCATGAGTCCTGTGGCTATTTACATGCAAATCAAAATTATTTTACAAAAGCAGTATTGTCAGGTGACAACTTACTCTCAACAACTTTTGAGGTCCTTCACTGGATCTGATGCTCAACTTATCCAAAAGTTGAACTAAAGATAGAGAAAAAAAAAACGATTTAAGGTTGAACAAAAATTAAGATTAAAACAAAATAAATAAAGAAAGCAACTTTCAAGAAAAAAATCTGTACTGATCCAAAACGCATAAGTTTAAATATTTATATGAATTGAATTTTTTTTATATATAAAAGAAGAAATGTAGTTCAGTGTGGTCACTTATCTATTTCTTAGTTCATAATATTATTATTAAAAAGACATTACGTTTAGCAATTTTCTCAACATTAAATTTTCTTTTTTTTTTTTAAAAAAAAGATACATTTGGCCTCGAAAAAGTGGTACCCATAAAAATATGAAGCCATGTCAAAGGTTGCTCTCACAATACATTGACACACAAAAGCACATCACTGTTAAGCCATTTTGAAGAAAAATGGAAGGATTTAGTTTCATCAGTTTCTTTGGGTTGAACAATAAAAAATAATCCAAAAACTGAAGGATTGATTCCAAAGAATAGCTAAAAGAAGGTTCTGAAAGTGTTGAAAAAGTGTGGACAAAAGATATACTTTGTCCCCATATTTTTGTCACTTTGAGAAGATAATACTCCTGCTATTCTTTTCAAGCCAGGCTCTTAGATTTTGGGATACATATCATTCAACCAATCGAAATGGAATAAAGCTAGATCATGTCCATAAAACCTCAAACTACTAATGAAGCATTGTAAAAGCAACTTTTTAGCACAGCCTTATAAAATTTTTAATTGATTTTAAATTTGTATGACTTATACACATGAAAACAGAAGATTAAATTCTTACCCATGAGACCACAGAATCGGTCAAAAGTACGAGGGATTCTTGTTTGTGGATTAATTTCTATCAAAACATTCTTTTCTGTTTTGATATATACCTGAAAAAGAAAGAATGAAAGTACTGTATAATTACATTGAGAAAATAGGGAGCAGGCACCAGTGTAAGATAAAAATCTGAACAAGTGTGTATGAAACAATGCAAGACAAAGCAAGAAAGAAAAATACGTACAAGGAAAAAATAACGCCGCAAAAAACCTGTCTGCCTCAACTCAGGAGACTGACTTCTTTTCTTTTGTGCTTTGTCTGTTACACACTTGTTCAGATCTGTATAATTACAGTGAAGATAAGAAAAAGCAGAGACATCATAGGTACTCACTAAAATCCCTATTTTGATTTCTACAACATGAAATTTCCAAGGACACTTTTTCAGTCTATCTGGAAACATTGTGAGGGTGAGACTATGGTCTAAAGCAAACATCCTAGTCATAGAGATCAATTGGTGAGGGCTGCCTTTAATGTGGGATTGCAAAATTACAACGGGAAGGTGAAAATGGAAAGTCATTGGATGTACTGTTTCCATTCATTAGTCCTCACATCTCAATGTGACTTGAGTCCCTGACCTTCCTATCAATTAACACGTCTATGTAGACACTAGAACCTCTTTTTTATCAGTAGTTTATCTTCATGCTCGACATAATATACTTTACTTATTTTCCCTTGAGAAACAAAATATTTTAAATCTTAATATATTATGTGTTGATAAATGCAATCTTTACAATACTCTAGGTTGTATTTAACTGATAAAAATTAAGAAAAAAAAGGGACACACAAAAACAAAACAAAGACACCACATGTAGTAATATGTATATATCACCTAATATATCTGTCATTATTTACAATGAGCATAGACATAAAAAAAACGCTAAAGGTTTTATTTTATTGAAACAATAAGGGGGAAAAATATGACAAAGACATGTACTTATTATTCTGAAACAATTTGTTTTAAGTGTTTGTTCGCCATTGCCAAATTTTTACATTTTTAAAAAACCTCTACATTAAATTTAAATATGAGATAACCCATACTATATCACTTATAGATAGTGATTCAAGAAGTGAAAAATTGTATTCTCAATAAAAAATAATTGAAACTGTCTATTTGAGAACTTTACAAGGAATTGGTGCTCCACGACACAACAGTTACCAATGCAATGACTCTATAGTATATAAATATAATGATTTAATATTGCATACAAACCTGCAGCAAGTTAGCTCGGTTCAAAGGTGAATCCATAAGCATAAGAAGACATTGGTGTGTGATATCTGGACGGCAGGTTGATATATCTCTTTTAAGACGTTTTCCCAAAAAGTTGTGTCTGTCACATGATAACAATTCATATTTGTCACCAACCTGTAGTCAGTAAAAATAATGACGATCATGGTGATGACAAAGACAGTATTTAAAAAATAATAAGAATAATAAACATGATTAAATATATCAATTAATAATATAATACCAACAACAACAACAACAAACAAACACAATAATAATAATAATAATAATAATAGTAATAATAATAATTATCATTAATTCCTTTTAATCTTTACAACAAAAAAAAGAAATAATGTAATGTGTTTTGAAAAATGTGAGATATTAATTCAGACATGGTAGATAATAATCAGTAATAGTAATGATACAATTGCCTGTACCCTGCAGAAAGTCAAAATGAGGGACATTTTGGAGAAGAACGAGGGACGGAATACAGGGTTCCTACGGCAATAATAATACTAATATATAATAATATATACTTATATTATAGCACCCATTAATCCACTGACACAGATTTTTCGTTTTCAAATAATAGCCTCCATTTATATTATTTTTTAACGCAGAAAAAAAAAACGTTTCCAACATAAGACCAGTAAGAATATTGATAAAAAGCGCTTTGAGCACGTTGGGTGGATATTGCGCTACCGTATATAAAAGCTCGAGTTTTTAAATTGTATTACTGTGGTTTGTCTTTTGATGAAAACGGTAAGATCTTATTTTAGGTCCAAGTAAGATTGAAATTCGCCTTTGAAAGGGTAAGTCTTTTTTTTTCAGGTCTTTTTGGTTTGTTTTCAAATGCGGCTACGCTGTTTCTTTCTTTTTTTCTTAATGGCAAGCTATTGCAAATGGAGCTGGTGAAACGGCAGAGGGTAAAGCAACAAAAGAAGGACAGAGTGCAAAGAGCCAAAATTGCAAATGATGTCACCGGTGCACTTCAGGACTCATCTGGATTGTCAAATCCTATCTTCAGAAATGTAAAAGGACATTTGACTCAAATTTTCGATCAGCCGAAAGAGGTCATCGGATGCTATATTATTCACACCTGGAATGTTGAGGGAGAAGATATTCTTTACAATGGTCGAATTGTCAAATTGTCCAAGAGAGGGATATTTTTACCATATCTTACTGGCGGGAGGAAGAGTCTGAGGACGAGTCTACAGAGTTCAGAGTAAAAGTTGTAGACATCATCACTGATATCGTGACAGAGGATCTTTACTTCCTTTGACTCTGATATTGTCTTCTTGAAGAATTGTTTCTGCCTTGCTGTTGATCCAGGTACGTTAATTTGCTGTCATTTTAATTTGGTTTACCTTTTATTTCCTCAGTGACCCCGAACTTAAAAAAATATCAGCCGATAATTTTGAAACAAAATATTTTTATAGACTTCGGTTACATGGTACAAAGGGAAATTAGCTATTACCTTTTCATATTTCTGGATAGAGCTTGAAAAGACCTTTAAAATGATATATCATTTGTCAATATCTGTTAAATAGGACAGTTTTTATAGTCCGATTTGTAAATCGGGTTTTCGCATACGGTACAGCGCCATTGCTCAATCACACGTAATGGTACATAATCATTACATAACAATGTTGCGTGATTAATTTCTTGCATTATTTCCTTTGGTCTAGTACCTCTATTGATTATATTAAGTGAAACATGTAATAATATGCTCTTTTTTTAACATAGTTGCTCTCTAAAAGGGAGAAACCCTAAATTCATCAATTTTTCGGTCACAATTTTCAAGAATATTTTCTTATATAGCTATATAAGGAGAAATTGTCGATATAAAAATCCATAACTTTTGAACCAATTGAGCTACAGTGTTGTATCATATATCATTTTAAATGGTTTTTCAAGCTCTATCTAAATAACATGGTTTTATTTCCTTTAGTCCCCTTTGAAAAATTCATGAAAGTGCCTACTCAATGAGACCTATATCATTATCTTTTCAACACGATTCTAATGATACAAAAAAATTGTGAAAATCAGATTAGCAGAAGAAGAAAAGTTTGTTAGTTTCAAGGCTGAAAAGTGGTCTTCTATTTGCCTTTGTTGTTTACTGACAGACTTTGTGACCTGGAACTCTTGCATTTCCGGCAGTAACCACCATTTGGATTTCAAAACTGGCCTAAAATAGCCGCTAAGATTTTGAGCAAGGTTTTGCTGGAACGAATTTCATGGATGCGGTATACAGCTTTGCCCTGAATTTAATTTTATTTAAAAGTTAAGATGTTAACCCAACGTGCCAGCATGAAATTTTGATTTACCAATTTCTCGTTTTTTAATTATCCAAAGTTAAATTATATCCTATTTTATCCACAATCAAAAGATATTCTAAATTGTTATTGATTTAAAAATAAACTACACCAAACGATAGAGTAATTCCTCCTGAAGAAAATAAAAAATCCATCCATAAACAAAAAAATCTATGGAACTTTTTCTGAAACCATCACTCAAAAGTCGAAAAAAATCGGGTCTCATCCACTATGCCATTTATTGACTCCCTGCTGGAGGGCCATATGGACGTTTACCAAAGTACCTAACTAGACAATCCTTGATGAATTTTTCATGATTCATACCTCGCGAAATCGTGGGGTCTTACGTCAGTTCCCATGTCACCACCGCCAAAATTTATTTTTTTAAAAGTTTATTTGATTACGGAAAAAGCGTCACTAGATATGCAATTTGGTGCGTAAGTGAGTGCAGTAAAAAAATTGGTGCTCAAATTAGTTTGTAGCGGATGCGAGACTCAGTGTGTGTGTGTGTGTGTGTGTGTCTCCCTCTCTGTCCTTTTTTTTTTTTTTTTTTTTTTTTGGAAGAGCCTACGTACACTGCATCTAGCCTCAGGATCTACGTAAATGTTAACTGGTCCTCGCTGTCGTGAGCGTGCACGCCTGTGTGTGTGTTGGTGTGTGTATATGTTTGTGTTATTTTTTAAAAATCAAAACAACTTTAACCATTAATGGCCAGGTTCAATCTTACACTACCCAAACTCTAGATCTTACTCTTAATGTTATCATTAAAAGACAAGCTTTGCGATTATAGTTTAATTGAAAAAATTATCTTACTGCTCTCTTGGTGGAAAAGATTTATTCTGCATAAGCAATCTGGAGGGGAAAAAAATCAGTGTCACTGAAAGGAATTTCACGAAGTACGCACCAAGAAGCACCTCTGTAACACCCCTTTGATCTACATCATCAGGCAACACATTGTTTCGTTCATCTTTCACCATTATCCCTTACTCTACCCCCCCCCCCCCCCCCCCCCTGGGCCTATCTCTCTGTCTCTCTCTCTCTCTCTCTCTCTCTTTTGTCATAGTGCTATCCCTTCCTCTTCCCATCTCATTGTAAAATGAAAACTTTCTGCTCAGTTTGCAAATACATGTATGTTTTTTTGTTTTTTTTTCTCTCACTGGGATAGGATTAAAAACCAAGACACTGGGTAATGGGTGTCAAAGTATTTATTCTCTCTTTGGCCAATTTAGTCACCCATGTGGCAGCCCAGCTATTTATATTCTGCCAATAACACACAATAAGTGGGATTGTGGGGGTGGGAACGAAAGAAATCAAGGTCATAAGTTATCGTGCACAAGAGCTGTATCGGGAATTGGTTTCTGAGGGTCTTGCAAATACCAAGTCTTTTATGGAAAGGTCTTTCGAACTCCAAAGGAAAGGTCTTTCGAACTCCAAAACGCTCGTTTTGTTTTGCTATCTTGGCACAAATGAAACAGAGATGTCTTGATTTGTGACCTAGTTGTCTCATTTTGTGACCTGGATGTAAGGTTTTGTGACCTAGATATATCCTTTTTTTCATTGATGTGTTGTCCATCAACCGTTGTGGCATCCCATGATAAGGTCATTGCATCAGATGACAGAATTGTTTCAGCAGACTGAATGTCAGCAATTACTCCCATCTCACGTGCCATTCTGGTAGCTGTCGATATGTTTGGGACTGACAATAAGGAAGAACCAGTGAGACACTGAACTGCATATTTTACAACTGTGCCAGTGGTAGCTGCTGGTACCTCATTTGACAGACATTCGTATATGATCTTTCTTATGGAGCAGGAGTAACTGTTGCCAGTTTTATCTTGGATGATAGAGCAAGATGGCGCTGAAGTCTCTTCTAATAGAGCAATATAATAATCAATTTGAATATGGCAATCCTTCAGCTCTGTTTTTAAATCTCTGTTCAAGGAAAACAGTTGATTCAGATCAGACGTAATTTTTTTTCTTTTCTTTTACTAACTGTTTGTTCTCATTGGTCAAGGCCAAGTTGGTGTCTTTAAGAATCTGAATAGAATGATCCTGATTCAGATTTTTTGTTGGAGAGCTGTGTTCTCATTTCTTAGGGCCTTAACTTCAGCTTTCAGAGCTAGAATCCTTGAGGATTTTCTTTGTTTGTCCTGGTTTATACGCTTTGTGGCATACTTCTTTTTCAAAATCTTATATTCCAATCGCATCACTTTCAGTTTATCTTGTGCATCTATAGCAGAGCCAGCAAAGCGTTTTTTTACAACAGAACAATTGTCACAAGTATTACGAGTCCTTTTAACAATGGGGGAGCTTGAAGTTAAAGGTTGGGTACTGGAGGTATTTGGAGAAGTAATATGAGTGTGAGTGGTGTTGGTTACGGAATAGGTGTGGTCGTCAATGAGTGATGGAGTATTTCGAGGCGATGAAGTATCATGGGTGCGAAGAGGTGATGGTGCAGTATGTGAGGTATTGATGTGTGGGGGTTCATTGTTTATTAGACCTGTAAATGAGCTCTATAAAAATTGACTGAAACTCTTCGACAAACTGAAGATTCAATTATTTTTTTAAAAAATAAGGGCATCATTGGAGAAGAGAGTGATAAATACAATATATCAAAATAGTGGGTGTTATTTCTTACTGGAAGTATGACTGCCATAATTTGATGTAGAAGGAATGCTAAATAAGCATGTCATTCATATAGGTAAAGATGACTTCATCAAAGTCATATTCCTGCCTCTGGAATTTTTTTGACATAGAAAAATAATCACCATTATCATCTTTAACTTCTAGCCATGACCAATTGAATGTATTCCTCACGGGACTCACATCTTTATCGATGCTCGACAAGTCTGAATTGCGATCCACGAACAGCTCAGCCATTGTGAGAACATTAGAATAATGTAGCAATGAGCAAACTTGATTTTCAATCAGTAAATGACAGAGAAAAAAAAACTTAAATAAATATATGACTTCAGGCCAATACACTGAATTATTAAGTAGAAGTGAATTATCAAGAAGAAACTTCGGCAGGCGTAGCGGAAAAATTCAAAGAATCGAAATGAAGGTAAATCGCCACAAAACAGCAAGCTCGCTTGGGCTTGAGCAAAACAATGCCAGAAAACGTCCTGATTTGCACGGGAATTAATTAGGCTACTTACCATTGTTCCTTATGATCAGGTATACTCAATCAGTGAAGAAACGGTCAACCAGTTTGTTTACAACGTGAGGCAATCGAAATGTGCTTGTAGCAATCTATCCTACCTTTCGATTTGAAGATGTCTACATAACGGACTTGCGGCATTCGCAATTTACTTTATCATAGTTTTGAGACTCGAAGGGTAAATGTGGTCAATTTTGGCTTAGATGAAACAGTGAAATTTATCGCTCGGTGGCTCAGTTAAAATTGGCTACAGTTGGGATCACGACGGATTGGAAAGTGAAAAAATAATTTAACGAAGGATGTGTGAAAATACCCTGGGAAGTGTTCAGACACGCCTTTTATAAAAAGCGTCGCTTTGTCTTGGCAATATATACATCGTTAATATAAACGGTCCCCATGAGCTATGCGTAGCGCTGTGGAACACTCCTAATTATTTTACGGTCATTCGACTACGATTTGTGAATTCTTTCTTTTTTTATTTATTTCTTTCTTTCTTTCCTTTTTTAAATATTTGAATTTGACAAATTGACTGATTTCAGTTAATTGACTGAGAATTTACAGGTCTAGTTTATTGGTTTAACAGGCAAAACAGTCTTAATATTCAAAAATTCAACAACATTTTTAAAATTCCTTTTTAAATTTGAATTCCTCTTTTTCTTAAAGGTTCTAATGACGTTATCTATATATACTCTGCTTGACTTAACATTAGACAATTGTTTACCAGCACTATTGATAGAACTTGAAATCATGTCAAAGCAGTCTTTAAAGTTTTTTTTCTCCAAGTAGGAAATGAAAATAATATGTCCATGACAAATATTATCAGGATCTGAAGGGAGATACTGAAATGTTTTTAATACATCAATTAAGGTAGACACAGGGTCCATTTTGATTTCTTTGTCAGGTTGAAGTTTTCAAAAGCTGTATTGGAATGCTGAATCTGAGAGGGAAGGGGGAAAATACAACCACAAAAAATAATTGAGACAAGAGCCAGAACTATTATATTGTCATTAACAATTATTAATAACAAAGTAATAAGTGGTAATGATATGAAGATGGTGATAATAATGATGGACGATTATGATGTTGGAAAGTTGGAAGAGATGATGAAAAAAAAAGACAAAAGTTGTAGACAAAGACCCATTCTAAACTAAAATTAAAATTCTAAAAACACATTGTTTTCACTTCAATAGAAGTCAAATTAAATTAACGTAGTGGAAAAATATAATAATCATAAATAAAAACGAGACCAAGTTTCATTTAAAATGAACAAGATCCCCATCTACTACGATAAATTTTAAAACGAAAGTAGCTTAATAGACACAAAGAAGAAAAAACCTATTATCGATAGATTTCCGCTCGACTTCAGGTCTGGTGGTATCAGACCGCCTTTCTTTACGGTTCTAAAAAACACATTGCCGTGGATGAAATGAGATGAAATTTGGAATACAACACATTAAAATGTTAAGCTTTAACTGCAATAAAGTTTGAAAACATTATATTTTCAACAAAAAAAATTGTAAATCAGTAAAAACTTGCCTTTCTTCACTCTGCTGTATCTTCTGAACCAATGAATGGATCTCGATGAAACAAAGACTGTTGAAAAATGCGCGATCTCCAGAAAACAATGATACCGCATATGACTATGACCCCGTTCATTTATCAAAAAACACAAAAATACGTAGATATCCGTAGGCCCCCTCCGCAGGACCGTAAAAACCCGGTCACAGCTTCTCGAGGCGATAGCAGCGTCAACGACGGCAGTGAAAATCGTATCGGTGAAAGTGCCTACATTGAGCTCAACTTAATTTGAATTTTTTACCAAAGTGCCTAGTCTAGGGTACTATCGCAAACTCTGGGACCCAAATATTTTTGGGGTTTTGGGAGGGGGACTTTTAAAAAAAATAATTTTGTGCGTTTGGGAGGGGGGGGGGAACTTTTTTTTTTTTAAAGTCCATCCCCTCCCTACTAGACTTTTTTTTTTTTTAAGTTTCCCCCCTCCCACAAACCCCCACAATTATTTGGGTCCCCGAGTTTGCGGTAGTATATCTAGTACCCTAGTCTAGTGCCGAAAGTTTTTTTTTTTATAGAAAAAAAATGCATCTTCAAATCTAAACTGCTTTTGACGGTTAGCGTTAAGTTTTTTTTTTTTTTCTTTTTCTGTCTAAACGAATGATTGGGACCTTTTCATATTTCAAGAAGGTAAATATGGATTCCACTTCCACCGGCGCACCTCTCTACCAATAACACTACAGCAAGAAAATCCAACTCAAACAGCTTCAAATTAGGGGAGGGCATCCGGGTCACCAAAAGGTCAACGATGCTTTCGGTTTTGAGAAGTCAGGTCATCGAGTACCGAGAAGGTACCGACCTCCACTTAGTTCTCGATGCTTTTCTCGTCTCGAGAATCTTGGTCGTCGATGCTTCTCGTATTGAGTCCCGAGTCCACCGAGACTATACTGCGCGAGCGACGCACGCGTTACTAACAATGTGTACTATCTGCATTGTTCACCCCTCTCTCGTCGACGATGATTCCAGCGAAGCTCGAGACTTTTTTGCGTCTCGATGCTTTTTTGAGTCTCGAGACTCAAAAAAGTCTCGAGCATCGCTCTAGTCATCGGTGCTTTCATTCAATACCTAGTCATTGGTATTGGGTATTGACGTTATATCATATTTTAAACAGCTAACAAAACACAAACGTCGTAAATAGATCAAAATGGTTATAGGTATCAATGTTTTATTATTATACAAAGTGAATTTATTTAATGTATTTTAAGTTTTAATACAAAAAAGCCATCCAAAGCTCAGTTGAAGTGCTACTTCTCGGGAATTCCCGACTTTTCCTTGGTCATCGAGTTCGGGAAGTTTTGAGTGTTGGTGGCCGATGACTTGAGGTATCATCGAGACTTCCGCTCGACACTACTTCAAATCTTCATTTGCACCCCACACTATCAAAGACTGGAACACTCTTGTCGAAACATGTGTGAACGCAACAGATTTAGAAACATTCAAATTCAATGAAGATTATTAAAAAAAGTCTTCATTCCAATGTCCAAACTTCAGCCAACTGCTTATCGATAACACGCCAAACTGTTCAGTATGCTCTATGATTTACGATTATTCCCATCTTTTGACTTACCTTAACTGTTTCTAAAGATGCCTTTTCTAAAACAACAATAAGTCTCTTTTCATCGGTATCTTTAAGTACTCGCTTTATAACTTTAGGTTTATCTGGAGCACGTTCAAGAACTCTGAGCGCTGCCATCTTGTTTTGTTTTGGAAATCTCTTTTCGGAAAAATAGATTTTTAGAACTGAAGCGGTACCATACAAATAAATAGTAAGAGATGAAGTGAGTAGGAAAGTGCCAGAAGACAACAGAGAATAAACATTTCGCGGCGGTGATGGGGGTTTGAACCCGCGACCTTACTGGTACGACAACTCCGCCTGGCCGGGATGAGCGTGACTCTACCGTATGAGCTATCCACAATCCCAGAAAAGATCGTCTCTAACCCTAGTCATTATTAGAGCTCTCTCTTCCCAACTACTTGAGATCGCGGGTCCAACATAGAAACGATTGAGACATTGAGTATGCTCCGGTATTTGGGGTGAATTTTTAATTCAGAAAAAGTGAGTGGAGCAGGCACTTATGTTGATAACAACAAGAGATGAAGTGAGTAGGAAAGTGCCAGAAAAGACAATAGAGAATAAAAATTTCGTGGCGGTGATGGGGGTTTGAACCCGCGACTTTACTGGTACGACTACTCCGCCTGGCTGGGAAGAGCGTGACTCTACCGTATGAGCTATCCACGGTCCCAGAAAAGATCGTTTCTAACCCTAGTCATCGTATTCATTTCCAGTGGAGTCTATTTTTAAAATAATAATGACAAATAATCTAATTACGATAAATTTGAAAACCACATTGTTGGAATCAGCTTGAAAAATGGAGAAGATTTATCTTTCTCTCCAAAAAAAAAAATCGGTCTAAAAATAACCTTTTTTGTAATAGATTTGATTTTGAAAATAACTTTCTCAAATTTTATAATTTTATGATGATTTCCTTATTTTCTGGTCGATGTTCTAGATTTATATATCATTTTTCATTTCTCAATGAGACGAACGCGCTCAAGTACCTCGTTTGATTCAAGAGTTTAAACCACAGATTTCGTTTTTTGATTGTGAGTCCAGCCTTACTAAGGAATTCATGAGCGTTGAGATAGTGACGTAACTATACATACAAGGCTCGTGGTCCAAGCCACATAGCTGTTGGTATTACACAACCATTCGTCGCTTTCCGTCAACCGTGGTCTTTGAAGTTACACAACATGTACCGCCTCTGATCATAAATCAAGGGATGAGCTGAGACATGTTGACAAGCGAGCTATCAAAAGAGCAATCCACAATTCCAGAAAAGATCGTCTCTAACCCTAGTCATTATTAGAGCTCTCTCTTCCCGACTACTTGAGATCGCGGGTCCAACATAGAAACGATTGAGACATTGAGTATGCTCCGGTATTTGGGGTGAATTTTTAATTCAGAAAAAAGTGAGTGGAGCAAGGCACTTATGTTGATAACAACAAGAGATGAAGTGAGTAGGAAAGTGCCAGAAGACAATAGAGAATAAAAATTTCGCGGCGGTGATGGTGGTTTGAATCCTCAGGATCTCATATAAGGACATCAAATCTGGAAAGCGATATCCACCCACCTGTTAGTGGACAGAACTTTTATGATGGAACTAAGGCTCTGTAAAATGTTATATCATGGTAGGCTCCACCCTCTCTTTCTATTCTGGCGTATATGTGGACGGCGATATCATAACAATCCCATCGTCGCCTATCTCTAATCGTCCCCGTTCACGCAATCTATCTAAGCTTATTATAAATAGTAAAGGGACCACCCCAAACATGTCCTACTAATTGGCTTCAACAATCATGACGTCACTTCCCTCGTAATGACGCATAGTAACTTAGTAACTGGCTCTAAACTATCAGAACAATGGCGGATTAAATATGGTCATATGACACGTGAAAAGTTCTAGCCAGCATAAAGAATAAAAAGTAACAATTTTCTTTAAGAACCACGCTGCTCGCCATTGCTGGGCGACGTGACATCAGACTATTGAATCCAGTTGCCACCTGAGCCGTCTGGAACCACCTGAAGCCATATGAGGCCGTCTGGAGCCGTCCAAAAGGTTCTAGAGGCGTTTGGAGGCCATAGAAGCCGTCTACAACCACCCAGAAGCCGCGTGGAGGCCTACCGGAGATCATCCGAAGCACTCTAAAGACACCCGAAGGCCACCAGAACCATCAGGAGCCGGATAAACCGTCCGGAGCCATCCAGAAACCATCTGAAGCCACCCGGATACTATTTATAACAGTGTGGAGGCGGTCTGGAACCGTCCGGATGTCATCTGACGCATTCTGAGGCCCTCAGAGTCGTCCGGACCCAGAATGAGCCATCAGAAGCCATCGGTAGGTCGTCTGGGATCTCCTTGAGCGTCTGGAGGCCATGCAGAGCCATCTAATGCCGTCCGGAGCCATCCGAATTCCGTCTGGAACCGTGCGGAAACCGCCTGGAGCCGTCCAGAGGCCACTGAATCCGTCTGTGGCCATCGAGAAGCCGCCAGGGGCCAGGAGCCGACCGTGTGTAGGCAATCTGGAGCCGTTAGGAGGCGATCTGATGAATTCTAAAGCCATCTGGAGCCCCTCAGAACTATCTGGAGGTCGTCTGGAGTCGTCCGGGGCCATCCAGAAGCTTATGGTGCCGTCCGGAGGCCGTCTGTCCACCAACACGGAAACGCCCCATAAACGACACGTCTTTTTGTGCAGTAGGCAAAATTTGGTCGGATCGTTTCCTTTTCATGTCTCCACCGAGACAGAAACGACACAAACGGTTTATTGGTAAAATATAGTCATACACCTTGTAGCAGCAGTGGTAGCGGTGGTGTGTAAGTAGTATTAGTAGAAGGAGTATATAATAGTTGTAGTAGTGGTAGTAGTAGTAGTAGTAGTAGTAGTAGTAGTAGTAGTAGTAGTAGTAGTAGTAGTAGTAGTAGTAGTAGTAGTAGTAGTAGTAGTAGTAGTAGTAGTAGTAGTAGGTGGTGGTAGTAGTAGTAGTAGTAGTAGTAGTAGTAGTAGTAGTAGTAGTAGTAGTAGTATTAGTAGTAGTAGTAGAAGAAGAAGAAGAAGAAGAAGAAGAAGAAGAAGAAGAAGAAGAAGAAGAAGAAGAAGAAGAAGAAGAAGAAGAAAGACCTTCATCTTAGCAAAAACTCCTAAACCTGGAGCCTCACGAGGATATTTTGTAAGACACTCAAATATGTAAAATTGATTTATTTTCAGATTAAAATGTCTTGAATACTGTCGTATATTTTCCCGTATTACATTGCGATTCTTCCCATGAGGGATGTGCAGTGCGCAATGGAATGCGCATAAAATCCGACGCCTTTACGATCCAATTATCAATGTTAATCTTTTATTCATCTCGAGCTGTCCATCTTTTTTGTTCTCTCTCTCTCTCTCTCTCTCTCTCTCTCTCTCTCTCTCTCTCTCTCTTCTCTCTCTCTCTATATATATATATATATATATATATATATATATATATATATATATATATATATATATATATACATATATGTATACATATACATATTATATATATATATATATATATATAATATATATATATATATATATATATATATATGAGAGAGAGACAGAGAGGAGAGAGAGAGAGAGAGAGAGAGAGAGAGAGAGAGAGAGAGAGAGAGAGAGAGAGAGAGAGAGCAAACAAAACAGTAGTCTATTCAAACAATTGTGTGACGTCAACTTCAATCATTTTCTGGCAGTGGATCCAAACTTGGCTATGTGTGCTATAATGGTTAAAGCACGTAGTCATTATACTTTAGGCGTGTGTGTATGTGTGTTTATATGTGTGTGTAAACACACACACACACACACACAGTCACATATATATAATATATATATATATATATATATATATATATATATAATATATATATATATATAATATATATATATTCAAATTATAACCCAAATTAGCATTACCAAAATGAGTGGCGGAGGAGGCGAAGTAGATTAGATAACAGAATTGATATGAAATATTCAACTGATCAGTCAATAAATGTCACATAAGAATGTGATACGCATGTCCACAAATTTGTATAATATGTAATATAGCAACAATGTGTGTTTATGTTAACTGTCAGGAAACACATGTTATTACAAATTTGCCCTAGGGAACTCGTTCTTCAAATATCGATCGATTTAAATGACCCTCATCTTGGCAAAAACAAAACAAAAACAAAAACAAAACAAAAAACTCAAAAAACTCTCAAACCTGGGACCTCGCGAGAGGATTTAGTGCTGTTGAGACTGTTTTTGAAACATCAACAGTATAAGTTATTTTGAAGGACAGTGAAACATGATGTTTTTCAACACTTACTCCAGGATTAATAATGAACAATAATCCAAAATCAATGTGTCTACCACAGAAGTATAGCAGTGAAAGGTTTTAGACTGTCAAGAAAGTCTAGACAAAATTTATACATTGTCCACACTTCTTCTTCCCTCTGAGATGCTATTTCTACTATTTTTTTTGGTACAGGTGCCAGAATACCAATTTCCTTTTCTTTTTTCATCCATCCCCAAAAATCTTATGGAAACAAAATTTTCCACAACGTTTCAGAAAAAATTTATATTGATGAGTCATTGTGCCGAAGATTACAAAAAAAAAAAAACAACAAACAAACGAAAAAAACAAAGAAACAAAGAAACAAACAAACAAACAAACAAAATACAAAAAAACACAGAAATAAACAACAATTAAAAAAAGAAAAAAAAAACAAACAAAAAACAAACAAACAAACAAACCCCCCCCCCCCCCCAAAAAAAAAAACAAAAAAAAAAACAAACAAAACAAATAAATAAATAAATAAATAAATAAAAATCCCCCGACTCTATGGCATATCTTATCTCTTTTACGAATTTGTATTGCACACAAACAGCTTATTTGATAGTTTTAGAAGAAGACAATGAACAACTTGTGCATGGATCTTACAGCTCAGGTTCATTAAAAAACAAAAAACATACACGAAGACCAGTTTTTGGCTGAGGAATTTGGCTTTGTGAACTTGGCCGGAATTGGGTTCGCTGTTTTTTATATCCCATTACAAAACTTCACAATCGCTGCATGAGAGTAGAGAAGGAGTTCAACGAAGAGAACCAACTAGCGCTAACCACCCTCCCACCGGATTGGAATAAAGAATTACCATCCAAAGAAATTATAAGCAATCAAAAAATCCGAAACACTCGAGACATTTCTAGTTCATCGTACTGACAACAACAACAACAAAAATAACAATAACAATAACAACAACAGCAAACAACAACAACTGCAACATCAACAGAAAAGCCGTGAAAATAGAAAATACTGAAATTCTATTTAATATCAGAATCTGTAGTTTATTATTTATCAATTCATTCATTTAAATTTCTGTTACTGCATCTGTTTGCAAATAAGTAACCCCATAGACGTCTAGTCTTGTCGACCGTTTGGGCAAATTGGTAAAATATATTATAATAAAGAGAAACCTACCGCACCTATTGGGACGGGACAAAACTGTCAGTCCTGGCGTGTCCCGAGCCGTTGTGAAATGCTACAAAATCAACGGGACAGGACTGTCCCAGTCCCGTGTTCATATCATTCGTGATAGTAGAAAAATATAGCAGCCTTCCCCACTAGGACAAAAAAGTCCCAGACTTGGCGGCGCCGTGTCAAAGTTGCAATGCCTGTCTTTATGTTCTGCATCTACTACTACTGCTACTACTACTACTACTACTACTACTACTACTACTACTACTACTACTACTACTACTACTACTACTACTCATTTGCACCTGGGTAAAGTGAGGTGATTCCAAGAAAAACATTTTAGGATAAGATCGGAGATCATCATAGAGTCTATGGAATTGCCCCTTGAGCAATCTTTGGGTCATTAAAGGATGCACCCAATATTGTTTTCTCTTTCCAATTTTCTTTTTTCTAAGCAGTAGAGCACATACATATGCAATCTCTATTTCATCCATACTGATAATGCATTTGCGCAAGTGATACGCAAGGTGTGTTCCAGGACAGTCCTGTCCTAGTGCGGTACCCCTTTTGAATAGAAGTTTTCTCCAGTGGGACAGGACAAATTCGTCCTGTGACAGTCCCGTCCTAGTACGACAGGAGCCTAATCGTTAATTTGTAATTTGTTGATACCTGCAACGGCGATACCCCACTCCATGTGATGCTCTGCTTTCCAGACAGTTTCAATCCAGTCCGGTCACTAAATTTGATGTGACATTGTCTTTCAATCGTTGATACGGTATGCCTCTTCTTCTCTTTCCTGAGCAGTTGTTGGAACACAAGTTTTACAAGGCCCGATGATCTAGTGCCATGCCCATCTATATTGATTTAATTTTGTTCTGTTTTTGCTTGTGGAGTGGTTCTAGCAATTCTTTTGTAAAATAAATGGTTCCATGAGTGATAGGATTGCTTCACTAGCACTAAAATTAAAGAGTATGAGATAAAATTAAAGAAACGCAAAACAACAGTTATGTAAATTATTACACAAGGAAAAGTAGTTTGATTATTTCTTAGCCGATATGTCTATTTGACTGTCAATTTTTTTGGAGTGATATTTGGAGCGTATTCGACATCAGCACTTTCATACCATATTAACGTCAGAAAAAAAGGTATTGGACAAGAAACGATAAACCTAAACATTGTCTTAGCTCACAAATGCCCAGACAGTAATACATAAGAAACTGAGGATTGACGTATATTGTCCTTGGAACAATCTATTCGTATTTGAATGAATGAATGAATGAATAAATTTATATAGCGCCTAGATCCACAATGTGCTCAGAGGCGCTTTACAATGCAAATAAAACACAACAATAAATTGATAATTTAAGCATAAAATCTATCATATTGGAATATCATTAATCAATTTGTAATTTAATTACCACGCACTGTGCTACAAGATGAAAATTTAGGATATCTATAACACGTAGGCCTAATAGAAATGTTAAACATCAAATGATTTTCTAAAGAGATGTGTTTTAAGTTTCTTTTTAAAGTTTTCAAATGTCGGACATTTTTTGAGGGATGAAGGCAGTTGGTTCCATAAGACGGGTGCCGACTGGTTAAAAGATCTCTCACTAAAAGACGATCTACAGCGAGGAACCTGGAAGAGATCTTGACCACTGGATCTAAGTTCTCTCTCCGGCACATAGAGATTAACCATATTTTGTATTTCTGATCTGTGAATATTTATAAGTCATAGACACACCACCCATGATGCAACATTACCACAATTGAATAAACATGAGCTTGTTGTTGTTGACCTTGCGCCCCACACAGAGGGACTCGACATGCTGGTCACAAGTTGAGTGTTGTAATATTAGTAAAGGATAGGTCGTCCTTTTGACTCGTTTTTTGTTTGTTTGTTTGTTTGTTTGTTTTTTGTTGCACGAGCAGAAAAATGGACATTTGTATTGTTTATTTTTCTGCGGCCGGAAGAAGAAACATCTATTTAAAAATTATTAAAAGCTAGATATTTGGTAAATAACAATGGAAAACATTAAAACAAACATATCTCCACGATCAAAGACTAATCAAGATGTTCTTATGGGTGAGAATGTTTTTTTTAAAAATGATTTTGTCATCTAGCCCAAAACGTCACAAAGTGCGCGTTTTCACTACCTTTACGACAAATTTTAAGGTCTTTTCAATAAAAATTGTATTTGGAGCCACCTATTTTACGAATCTTCATAATTTTCTGCACCAATTCGTGTACTTTGTTTGCTGGTTACAAAAAGTGCACAAAACGCACGGACCGGGCTATGCCAACGGACTACTGTGCCGTTTGACTACAACGTCCCACTATAATAACTAACAATAACTTAGGACCTAAAGAATCATTTCGCGTAGAAATGTATTTCCAACCGCTTTCCCTTTTGGTTAATGTCCTAATCGAGGTCCTGGGGTAACCAAAACATGTCAGGACTATGACGCCAAATCCACATGGAATGAGAGAACATGTAATATACATATAGGGTTACTAATATAAAAGACTGCAGAAGTTAACCTTCCTCCTTAACCGCCAGGGGTAAACGATTCACGTCATCAACAAATAGGAAAGGCTTATGTCACACAAGTCAAATTAATGCTTAACGAAAACACAAGGCTGTGTCTGGAATCCAAAGTGTATAGTACTACGTATATACAATTTCTACAACATTAATCTGATTGAGTGATTTACACATGAGAATTTTCGTCCTCCTTAGGAGGAACAAGAACCAAACCAATTACGTTAGCTAACTTTACTCTACAACTTATAACTGTAAAAATTCCACGCTCGATTGGCCACCTCCATTACCTTGGCTTAGTAATGGTATTGTGGTAAGATAAGATTAGGAAACGTTTATCTTATTGTGAGAGAATGCTCGTTCAATATGTTCATACCAGAATATCATAAAATTGCAAGTTTTGACTCATTTTGTGAATAAAAAAAGAAGTAATTAAGATCCACAAGCCCCATAAGACACATGGTATTGTAGTTATCTCCATAACATTATTTAGTTTTATACGAAAAATAACTAGATCCCTTCGATTCTAGCGCACAGGAGAAAATTGAAGAGACTATAAGGTTGCTGAATGATTATGTCTGGCTTTATTAGTAAGCTCTGTATAGTATTGTATTATGGTTAGGCGAAGTTGGTCTGGACAGATGGCATCAAGGAAGCTACAGGACGGCGCATGGCAGACTGTAACGAGGCTGCAATGGACCGTGAAGGATGGAAGGCCATGACATCCGACCTCTGGAAAGAGATGGAACCCGGGAAGGAAGGAAGGAAGGAAGTTGGTCTAATTTTCAACATGTCCAGTAAAACAGAAGAGACAACAAAACCAGGAAAAACTACATGTTCTACCCCCCCCCCCCCCCCCCCCCCCCCCCCCGAAAAAAAACCAAACAAATTATAATCTCATTCTAGATCAGGGATGCAAAGTCAACATAGAGGGAGGGCACAGGAGTGGGGAATTTAAAAAGAGGCAGCAGCAATAATTACAAGAAGATTTTCACTGATCTCTTTTTGCGTGCCCAATCCAATTCTTCATTAAAAGTCTAAATATTTGTGATGGCAAGGTTGGCATAGTGTATATACTACGAGTACTTATCTGTTTTATAATAGTCGCGCTCTAATTAGCAAGATGCGTTATCCATCATGGACAGCGTCCGATTAAAAAAAAAAGTCCGCGTCTTGGGTTTGATATCTGTCTGTTGTTCAAACTTTTACAAGATAAAAAGAATCGCCACAGCTACTTATTTTGTACCGCCGCATGTTCAGTGGCGTCGATGGTCAAGTCATTATAGATATCGACCTCTGTGAAGGAATAGTGAGCGATTGGGTTAAGTTTAAATTAACAGCGCCTATTTCACTTTTAGGCCATAATATACATGTCTAATGCAGGGTCATTAGTATTGAAACAGCCCTTGATATTCTTTATGATAGTATAAAACACACGAGGACAATAGGATTCCACAGTCTGACGTCACGTCCGCCTAGCAACGAATCGGCTGGCTCTAAACAAAAAAAATCCGTGCTTGGTCCAGGCAAGGAATAATTGGAAAATCGCTCAAAAAACAATTTTTATCTTAAATATGGTCCAGTATTTTGTACCAGATTGTCTACACCAGTCAGAGAGTCACTCCTGCAAGTTTTACAGATTTCCAAATGGACAGGCAGACAAAAAATTGAAGAAAAAGTGGACCACTTTAGTCAGGTAAGCACGCACGCCTCGTCGAACATTTGATAGAGTTCGTAGTCCAGATCTAGGTCAAGTTCTAGCTTACGTAGACCTATATTTTATGATTAAAGTGTACAATTGCACGAAATTATAAATAAAAATACATTCCAAACTAGGTTTTTATTGAAGTTGAAGCAAAAATGATATCTCAATCGTTTTGATGTTAAGGCTGATAAACTGAATGAGAGTTAAGTTCTACTGATAAGTGATAATTTTTTTAAAAGGAGAACAAGAAGAAAGAGAATAAAATATTTGTTAACATCTTACTTTAAACTCGATACCTTTATGGCAAAATGAAAATAAATAAATAAAATAACGCAACCTCTCCCCCCCCCCCCCCCTCCCCTCACGCAGATCTCTCTCTCTCTCTCTCTCTCTCTCCTCTCTCTCTCTCTCTCTCTCTCTCTCTCTCTCTCTCTCTCTCTCTCACACACACACACACACACACACAAACACACATACTTTCCTCTTTTTTTTGGAAAGTTTCTCTGATTCTCTGCCATGCCTCCCCTCCCCGACAGCCGAGGTGGCAACTCTGTGTGAACAAAGCAAGATGGCGGCAGGGACCTCTCTCCTTTACCTGTGCCCGATTGTTGACACTCCAAAGTTTCCATCACCGCACTGTCCAGTACAGTACTGACTGAAATAAAGAGAAAACGCAAGTCTTGCCACACTCAACCCCAAGATCAACTTTAACTGTGTAAATTTAAGAATTCTTATTTTTATATATACCTAGTCAAAATCATCAAAAGAAGTAATGAGGAAGTGCGACATTTTGCTGAATGTGCGATTTCATAAAAGACAGGCGAGAGACCCACCAGTAACCTAGTCTCTTGCACACCTTTGATTTATCATGCATTGAGCTGGTGTCAAACAAGATAGTCTAAAACAAAGTACTTATCAAATTAAATAATATACCCAATATGCCCAACAGAATTATTGTTTTTTTTTTAATCTTTTCATTTCAGGTGAAAGGACAAAAGATCCAACATCATCATCAAGAGTGTGTTCTTGTCACTTCAGAGATGGTGACAAAGCCAACCTCCCTGAATTGTTTGACAGAAATAAAAATAAATTGTTTCCATCAGAGCCAGAAAGAAAGAAAAGAAAAGTGACACAAGGAATTCCCACCCCATCTCAATTGGCACCAACATCAAGAAGTCCACCACCACCACCACCACCACCACCACCACCACCACCACCACCATCATCATCATCATCATCACCATCATCATCATCATCATCATCATCATCATCATCATCATCATCATCAGCTCAACTCTCTTCATCATCATCACAAAGTCCCACCTTTAAAAAAACCGGATTCCTCATCATCATTATTTTCCTCCTCATCATCATCCTCATTATCTTCTCCCTCATCATCATCTCAACTCTCGTCACCATCATCACAGGATTCCATCTTTTAAAAAAACAGATTGTAGAACAAGTGAGGATATTTTAAATAGAACAACAAATTTAATTCAAGAACAAAAAATTACAGACAAAAATAAGGAAATAGCTAGCTTTAAAAAACCCAACTAAGTTAGATTCAACGCACTTACACTGTTTCAAGCCTTACAGAAAAAGTTCTTCGAATGGAGACAGGTGTACATTCTTTTAAAATATTTAATATTATTGTTCAATATGTTGAGTGCTTTAGAGGTAACATTATTTATTATAGTAGATGGGAAGTTCAGGAAGAGACAGTTGCATTAAAAGACCAAATTTTCATTATTACACTTATGAAACTTAGACAGAACTACGCTAACCTTCATATTTCACAATTGTTTAGCGTTAGTGAAAGTACTATAACAAATATTATACAAACTTTTATTCATGTTTTACATAAGCCATACGCTTCTCTTTGAAAATGTTATGAAGGTTACATGCCCTTCTAGACATAAAAATAAACTATCAGCTCCATCATCATTTTTAAGATTTCCAAATTGCAGAATGATCATTGATTGTACAGATGACCAAATTGCTATTCCTAAAGAAATGGATAAACAACGGTTAACTTATTCTTCTTATAGGTCCATGAATTCTGTTAAAGCTCTTGTTGGTCTAAGTCCAAATGGTGTGATAAATTTTATTTCTAAACATGATCCAGGGTCTGTCTCGGATAAGGTCATTGTACAAAATTGTGGATTACTAAAACTTTTAATTTTAAGCCCTGGAGAATTAATTTTAGCAGATAAAGGTAATAAAGGTAAAACCCCATCCTGATTCAAGATAATTTACCTCAAGGAGTAACTGTAAATATCCCTCCCTTTTTACATAATAAATTTACTGAAAATGAGATTTTATTAACAAAAGAAATTGCTTCATGTAGAATTCATGTTGAGAGGGCTAATGAAAGACTGAAAAATGTTAACATCCTCTCATATATTCCAACCATGTTAAGAGAAACATCTGATATTATTTTTCAATTTGTTGCAGCACTTGTCAATCCCCAGTCTCCTCTTATTAAGGAGATTGCATTTTGTTAGCTTTGCCATTTATTTTGTACAACACACATATTTTGTTCATCATCATCAAATCACCATTCAAAATAATGGTTTTGTAGGTCCATACATGATTTTACATGATAAACATGACAAAGTATGGCATTGTTGTATCAATGTATGTTCAATGTCATTAACATTGTTAAATAAAACCACACAAATTAGTTTTGGACTGAATCAACCCAAGGCATCATCAAGATAGATCTGTGGAAGTAAAAGAATAAAAGATTCAAATTTAGAGCTGCGACCATGCTCAATAGGCAAAAAACAAACAAACTAATAAAACGTCTGTTGTGGTCTTGTGGTATGACACTCGCTTTCAGATCAGAAGGTCCTGGGTTTGGGCCTCGCTCGGCACATAGTTGAGTCCTTGGAGAAGGCTCTTTACTCACAATCTCTCACCGTACTCAGGTGTCAAATGAGTACCTGGCGTTGTCTCTGTCCGAAAAAATTGTAATATCGCCCAACAGGCATCATGTCCCGTCTTACATGTTAAATGTTGCTGTTGGCCAGGGACCCCTTGTAAAGCACTTTGAGCACATTTAGTGGATATTACGCTGTATAAAAACTCAATTAAAAAAACAAATTAAGTGATTCTTTCATTCATCTTGCTTTGTTGATAAGGGGGAAACCCGAAACGTCCATTTTATCTGTTTTCGTATATTAAATTGAAGTTCACATTCAATTTCACAATGTTATTGATTTCTTCGAGTTTCAAGCAGCAACATTTACATTACACCTTAACCCAATAGGAAGTTTAGTTTACCGTGACTAACACTGGTCTAAATAAATCCTTTATTCATCCCATAGAGGAAATTTATCTCTAGGGTCTATTCCCAGGGAAGACTGGAATAACCACGGTGCAGCGCCGCAAATTGAGCTAGGGCGAGGTGACTTGCTCAAGGCCACACAGCGCAGCGGCGGGTGAACGAAATCGGTACCTTTCGGGTACGAAGCAAAAACCGTACCGCTGATCCACGCTGCCCCACATGAAGTATGATAAAATGTCTAGCGTGATTGGTGATTGTGATGCTCATATGAGTATTATAATAAAGGTTACAACACGATACTAAATAGTATGTAGTAGACTATAGTCAATAGCAACGAAAATTAGCGAAGCAAGACTAAGACCTCAAAGACTCAAAGTCCGTGGTCCATAAGATAAAAACACAATAATTCAATGACTCCCTCTCTCTCTCCCTAACTAAAATCGAACGTAAACAGTTAAATCTTTCCATTGGATATACTAAATCTGCCTAAACTCAAAGTAAACTGATTATTGTCCAACAGTAGTTTTACGGAGATGTGAGATTTTGAGAGTGAGAATGAGAAGACGAAATGACTTACCTTCACAGAATACTCTTTATTCTTCATGCTGGCTTGAACTTTGCCGAACATCAAGCCATCTGAGTAAGTGAAAGTCAAAACAGGACCTGACTGATGATGATTTTCACCTCGCGAGACACTTTTATGCTCATTGGAGAAGTATTTCATAAGGGCGGTGATGGAAATAGAGTTCGTGTCAGCCATTTTTCTCGACTGTTTAGAGCCAGCCGGTTTGTTGCCATGCGTTGCTGCGCAGGATTACGTCACGACTTAGGAAGCCTATTACGATAAAGAGTTCGATGCCTACATTTCATTGCAGTATTCAGACTTGACATTAAGGCCAGTTTTGACAAATCAATATTTCGTGCTCACCACAAAGCTGTTTGATCCGGTATAACAACAAGGAGTCCAACCATGTAATGTACACTCCAGGGTTGAATCGCTGAAGCTGAGGATTTAATCAAACATGACAAGACCCACCACGTCTATATGCGGGGGTGAGCGGATGTCGAATAGTGAATTTAACCAGTTAACTGCCATACTCTGGAATATCACGCAGCAAAATATTTGACCAGAAAACGTATCCTTCACAAATCGATCGGGTTAAATGACCCACATCTTGGCAACAAGTCTCAAACCTGGGACCTTCGCGAAGTATCAGGTTTGAGAGTTAATGCCAAGATGTGGGTTATTTAAATCAATCGATATTTGAAGGAAGAGTTGTTGTTTTTTGTTGTTATTTTTGGGCCAAATGTTTAAATTCATGTTTTTCCAGAGTCCGGGAGTTGACTAGTTAATACAAAATGATCAGAAATATGAAATTTTGGATTTATGAATTTCCCAAAACTTTATTCATTCAATTTATAAAAGCACATAGATAACTGAATTCAGTTTTTACATTTTAAAACTATAAATTCCATTTTCAGCATCAATATCATTCCGACGTAATATCGGTTTGAGTTGAGTCACATATTATTAATTTCTACTTGATATACATTGAAATGACCACAACTTGTCATCTGTTTTTCAAATCCCGAGAGTGTTACTTAATCTGTTAAAACGGTGTTATTCGAATAATTTATTTTGAGCCATGACAAAAAAAGAGCAAAAACCAAAATAATAAGAAAAAAAAAACCCGAAAAAAACAACAAACCAAACCAATAACCCCCCCCCCCCCAAAAAAAAAAAACAAAACAAAAACAAACAAAAAAAAAAACAAACAAATAAACAAAACCAAAAAAAAAAAAAAGAACAAAAAACAAAATCGATGGGATTGCATTTGATTCTTTATTTCTTTGATTTCAAGATTTCCCACTGCTTCCCAAAGTTAAGCTCACATTAATGATAATCGCTGAGAAAAGACAATTGGCAGGATTGTCAAAAGATATAATATAGTCACGTCTCTCCAATCCGAACACCACAGTTCCCAGCATTTTGTCCGGAATACAAAGACATCCGGATTTG
The DNA here is from genome assembly GCF_034508935.2 of Berghia stephanieae. Classification (NCBI taxonomy): domain Eukaryota; kingdom Metazoa; phylum Mollusca; class Gastropoda; order Nudibranchia; family Aeolidiidae; genus Berghia; species Berghia stephanieae. Next base: position 85,651,283 of record NC_088362.1, on the reverse strand, counting down.
ATTCGGTCCCAAAAGTGATAAAACGAAAAAAAAAAATTCCTTCCGCAGGCCACCTGTCCGGATAATGGGGACATCCAGATCGTGGAGTTCCGGATTAGAGAGATGCGACTGAATAGGCCGCTCCAAAACTTAATGTTTAATATGATTTTTTTAAAAATCCGATATTCTGTTTCCAAATTAATTATTAATTTTATGTAAAAAAAATAAAAAAATAAATAAATAATCGTGAAATGTATCGTGAAATAGTTACATGTATGGTGCAATCTTTAAAATCACAAAATGATGGCAGTTTATGGCACATGTAGACTAATTCACTGATTCATTACTACGTCACAGTAAAACAAGATATGCTCTAAAGATAATTGTGTACCTCAATTCGGTATAACCCATATCAGGCCAGATACGGCAAAGCAAGACACGCCCTAAAGATAATTGCGTACCTCAATTTGGTATAACCCATATCAGGCCACAGACGGCAAAACAAGACATGTAATAATAATAATGATAATAATAATAATAATAATAATAATAATAATAATAATAATAATAATAATAATAATAATAATAATAATAATAATAATAATAATAATAATAAATAATAATAATAATAATAATAATAATAATAATAATAATAATAATAATAATAATAATAATAATAATAATAATAATGCTGAAAACTTATATAGTGCTATAACCCCGAGACATCAGACTCCAAGCGCATGTCCTACAGATAATTGCGTACCTCAATTTGGTATAACCCAAGTTATTATACAAGACATTCCATGAAGATAATTGCGTAGCTCAATTTGGTATAACCCATATCAGGCCAGAGACGGCAACTACCTTTAACCAGTTTACTGACAAAATATGGAGGAAAAAAAAACATGGTAAAAATGTATTTATTGATTTGGCCAGAAAACTTGTCCTTCAAATATCGATTGATTTAAATGACCTTTATCTTGCCAAAAATCTCAAACCTGGGACTTCCCGAAGGGTCATTTAAATCGATCGATATTTGAAGAACGGGCTTTTTGGTCAAATGTTTAAATGTGTATGTGTGTGTGTATGTGTGTGTGTGTATGTGTGTGTGTGTGTGTGGAAACCGACATTTGCGTTTTTCTATCTAGTATCCCAATAATATTATATCGATGACGGCATACACTCTTTAGTAAAATGAGCAAGGTTAAGATACATGATGACTTGAATTTTCGTGGCCAAACGACACAGATCTAACGATGTTTAATAGGTCAAATTATATCTTTTTTTTTCTTAGAAAACTTGATAGTTTGTATCTTGCTTAAAGTTTAAATTGTCAAATATTAGAAGAATCAATATTAAAGATGTATTTATTTGATTATGAGAATTTAATATTGGTGTAACACTTTTAGGTCATTTCAGTGACAGATTAAAGGGTTATGGAGGGATAGACATGGCACTTTCAGATTTTCAACTTTATTTATTTATTTATTTATTTATTTATTTATTTATTTATTTATTTATTTATTTATTTTTAATTAATTAATTTATTTATTAAGTGGGGCGGGAAAATGGTCTTTGAAAAATAACAACAGCAAAAAACAAAACAAACAAAAAACAACAACAAAAAACAAAAAACAGTCAAAAACAAAACAAACAAAAACGACAATAACAAAAAAAAACAAAAAAAAAAAACAACAAAAAGACATATATTATTAGTCAACAGTCGGAAGAGGTCAAATATACCTCTGTTAAAACTGGCAAGAAAATAAGCATTACATTTCAATAGGCAATTATTTGCCCTTTCTATAAGGTACACACAAGATGTCAAGCAAGATAGTTTTAAAAAAATCCATCAAACAAAACAAAACGGGAGTATTTTCCAAGAGCCATTTAATCTTTCCGTATCTTCTTTCTGACTAATCAAAATGTCTCATCCAAAAAAAAAACAAAAAAAACAACAACAACAAAACAACAACTTATTAACCCCCCCCCCCCCCCCCCCTTAAAATAATGAAAGAATGCAATCAGATGACTACCGCAGACAAAATATTGGTCACAAAATAGACATACAATTGAGCGAGGATTCAAAAGAGTAAAGACATCAACTGCCTTGGACACATCCATCTTAATTTCTTCATCCTGGCAATGGATGCCAACTGGGGAATAGGGAAAATTAAAAGGTCTCATTCAAGGAAAAACGCAGAGATTTTCGTGAAATATAAGAAAAAAATAAAGTGTGATTGAAGAACCAGTATAATATGTTGACTCTCATACAGAAGGGAATATTGACGCGGTTACTATGCAGGGATACAACCATTTTTTAAAACAATATAATTTAAAACCAAGGACTGCTTGTCTAAAACACAAGTTCCACAAAAAGTAACACCGTAATATTATACTAAACAAGAATACAGACACAACTTTAGAGAATACCACGACAGCACATTTGCAACACCATTATGAAAGACAGTGGCACACACACAAAAAACTATCCTATAGAACAATCCGTTTGTTGAACAAAGTTCTGTGAAAAATTACAGAATCTCAGCACTTATTAAAATGTTAGAAGCCAATAGTAAAATAATTATAGTAGGTAAACATATACGAACTATGCAGAACGGGAAAATGTCTTATTTTGTACATTTTATTCATGAAAATATCAAAGTGACAATAGGGAGCAGGCACTGGTGTATGATACAGATCTGATAAAGTGTGTATGAAACAGTGTTAGACAAAACAAGAAAGAAGAATACACTGGCACATACACACTTTTCAGATATGTATATTCCAATAAAATTGAACCAACTTGAAGAGTTAGAACATTATTGCAACATATAAAAGAATAAATCAATATGGAATACCATTGAACTCACTTCAGAGCCAAAATGTAACATTTGTGGAAAATTATGGAAAATTATTCGATGAATAAATTACACATGGAAAAATGTGATGGTATTTCATACATATGTAATTACAATGACAATTCATATAATTGTCATAATTGCAAATTAGGGCATTCTGTGTTTTGATAATTTGATGTGATACGTTTCCACAAAAACTCGCGCACCTACTCAATAACTTTCATTTTCTCATTATCTCTATTTCTATCACTATACGTCTATTTATCTATCTATCGATCTATGTATGTATGTATGTCTGTATGTATGTATGTATGTATGTATGTATGTATGTATGTATGTATGTATGTATGTATGTATGTATGTATGTATGTATGTATCTATCTATCTATCTATCTATCTATCTATCTATCTATCTATCTATCTATCTATCTATCTATCTATCTATCTATCTATCTATCTATCTATCTATCTATCTATCTATCCTTCTATTTAGCTATCTATTTATCTTTCTACCTCTATTTATCTATCCATATCGATTTGTCTGTCCTCACCCTTTCATCATCTCTTAATTCTTTCTCTCTTCGATCTCTCACTCTCACCTTTTTTACCTTCCCATCACACATTTTTCTCTTCTGTCTATCTTTCTCTCTGTTTATGTTTATACACACACAAACACACACAATACACACACACACACACACACATATATATATATATATATATATATATATATATATATATATATATATATATATATATATACATGCTAACTTTCTTATTCAAAAAGCCAACAGAACTAGTTGATTCATAAAGTCAACAGATTTCAATACTCCAAACATACTTCTATGCTCCAAACAAACTGTGAATTGCCTTGCGGCCGGTACAATGCTCTGGGTCAACGTAGTAATGAGATGCAATGGCCTCGAACCTTTTTATGTCGTATTCTCTTTCATCAGATCTAATATCACCATGGTACAGCCTCACAACTGAATGAACAGATTAGTTGTGAAAAAAAATAGATAAAAGAATCCTGGTTTGACGAGAAAACGATCTCAATTTAATTTGGGATATGGATTCAATGACCACCTCATCAATCTCACCTCCTTCCCCCCCCCCCCGCCCCCTTGTGGAAATAAATTAATAAGATTAATCGGGAAGAGAAAAGATCCCAGCTATACATCAGTTATAAACGTGTTTGAATCTCAAAACTAGATACATGAAGTAATAAAAAAGACACTTTAGTTTTAGAAGTATCAAGAATAATATATGATTTGTATGCGCTTGTTTTAATGCGTTTGCGATAAATCATGCCCACACCAGAGTTAGGCTTGATTTCAACTGTTATATCATCCTTTCAAAAACAGAATTGTTTTAAAAAAACAAAAGTTTCCTTAATCAATATTTTCATATAGTGTCGACGGGCTAAAAACATACTGGAATGCATATTTTTACTATATACATGCGTTTATTTTCTGAGCACCGAGCACTACAATATGAACATATTCAATATTCTTTATTAGATTCTACATATTATATAACACTTTCAAATCATATCTTTTAAAATTGTGTTGTCATAGCAAAGCGTTATTTACAGTTAAAGGTAATAGTAACTGTCACCATTATAATCCCATTCTTCAGGGAAGGTAATCCGCATGCAAAATTGATGTCTCAAAATATAGGATTGAGCACACTGCGATGATGTACTCTTCCACTTCGTTTTTATGAACAAAAGAGTCAAATTTTAAAATGCGTATTCATCTGGAAATGATATATATCTTAGAACTGATATTGCACAAGATGTAATATATCAACGTAAAAAAAGAATAATAGAAAAGTTTGTCATTTTAAAAAGAATATTTTTAAAAATCAGAAGAGAACTGAAAATATCAAAATCTATCTGCTCTTTGATAAGAACACTTGACGTGAAGGTTATCTTTGGAAGCAATGCTGTCTGAATGAAGCCCGTACTAATAAATGACCATCTTGATACGCAACAAAGTTTGAGTGAGACCCGAAGTAATATATTAAAATAGCAAATTTTGCATTGGGTATATATGCGCTAAAGACGAACACAAGACGGCTTTTTGACTGTGTCGAGCTCCATTTTTATAATTAAGACTGGGTGGAATGCAATATTCTGGGTTAAACTGACGTCGAACAATAAGATCCATTCGAGCAGGAACAGGAACGATAACCCCTTCATACATGGCTGTCGCCAGGGGTACGACATATCTCTTCTCGTATACCAGACTGTTGAATTCGTAATGAGTCAAAGCCCAAATATAATCCTCATTTTCGGTAAAGAAAAAAATATCCACGAATGGGAATTTCTTGCCCTCCTTAAAAACTTTCCATGCCATGAATGGTTTTGTTTTAAGCGTCACTCCCTCGATACACGACAAAACTTGTCTGACAGTTTTCCAGTGGGTAACATTGGTTACAATATCGATATCTGTATCCCAGGGCGTTCTTCCTGCATGGCGATAGACGCCGAGTAACGCACCGTTGCAGAAGAAAAATGGAACATTGGCTTTTTCTAAAGCGTGGGCGACAACTAGGTACATCCACATGAAGTCGATTCTATCTTGGTAAGATACTCCTGGAAGAAATCGGGCGTTGCTGGGGTCGTGGAAAAACTCGTTTTCTTCTGTAGCTTTTGGATAAGACAGAAGATTGGCATAATTAAGGACATCCTCAGGTTGTAGACTGGGAGGGACTTTCTTTGGACAGTTTAGCAGATCCGTTACGTTTTCTGGACGTTTTGGATTGTACATTCGTAGGAGGTCGTGTGTTGAGATAGTTTTCCATCGGTAAGGCCAGAAAGGGTAAAAGAGGATATTCCGGACAGGTGTCAAAAAGTAGAGGCAAAAGAGAAGAAAAAAGAAAATCATGGTCACATACAGAAGAATGATCTTCGCCCTTCGAAGTATTACTCGATTCATTTTCCTCCTTGGTAGTTTGTATCATTTAGTTCTGGCGCCTCTTTCTGAAAGAAATATTTGGGTTTGGGTAAGAATAAAAAGTGATAAGTATGATAGAATGACTTAGATAATAAATCAAAGTAAGCATGTTTGTTTTTTTTTTAAACTTTCAATTAGTGACCAAAAAAAAAAATGAAAATCTGTACAAAAAAAAATAAAAATGCGACCTTCTTATGCAGCACTGGTTTAATATAAAGATCTGAAAAAGTGTGTTTAAAACAGTTCCAGACAAAGCAAAAAGAAAAATACAAGAAAAAAAATCATCCTAAAAAATCAGCCTGCCTAGATTGGGGATCGAATCTCAGACCTCCTGATTACCAGTCAGACAACCTACCATTACACCACAGAGGTGTACCCGTGAGTTGAGAAGGCTTAATGCCTATATTCTTTACAAAAGAAAATACTCTTTCACATCTTTATTCATCCGAAGTGCCCACACAAAGATCAACTCTGTTCGTGATGCGGTTTTGGTTATGGAAACAACCAATAAGTCTCAATGTGCCCTAGTTGTTTTGAGCTAGACAATGAGATGATCAATACGACAAATTCTAAAGCAAGATTTAGAGCGGAGCGACATTGGTTCTAAACAGGATAAGGCAGCATCCCACGTTGCCACATAGGTCATGCATTGACTAAACTTGAGCTTTTCTATGGCGCTATATCCACTAAAGGTGCTCAAAGCGCTTTACAAGGGGTTCCTAGCCATCAGCAACACCATTTCACACGTTTTTTTCACGCCCGTTAGGCGATATGACATTTTTTTCGGACAGAGACAACGCTGTTAACGAACAGGTAATCATTTTACACATGGATACGGTGCGAGAATGTGGGTAAAGACCCTTTTCAATGGACTCAACTGTATGCTGCTCAGAGCGGGACTCGAACTCAGGGCCGTCCGATCTAAAGGCCAGTGTCATGCCACTAGTCCACATAGCCGCACAAACGCCCATTTTGAATACATGGAAATCAGATCACCCATGAGGTCTCCATTGTCCAGTTTTGAGTCCACAGGATTTTCATCTGTTGGGATGACCAAAGGACAAGCTGTATGGTCGAGCTTTCATTGATATTCAGAACCTCAATTGTTGAAGATGTGAGGGAAATTTCCCAATTTCACAATGTCAACACATAACTATGTTGTGCGAGTTCAAACTTGCATTTCTCGAAAAGAGATGTATCTGGAACATGTGCTATAATCCAATAACTCGTGTCATTGTCAAGTATATTATTTTTAATAGAAGTGGATAGTTTCTAAATGTACTGGTAACCCGTTGTGGCGGGTGTGGTTGATTTGTTGTCACTTTAAAAAATAATGTCAGTAGAGAGATGTGCACAGGATGAAAGATACCATTTCCTAAAAGAAAAACACAAACTGGACTATTTCCTTTAGACAAAGAACCCAAAACTAGGACCTGCATAAATCCTTTAACTTGAATTAAATAAATCCTTAAATAGGTAAAGGACAACAACTTATGTAAAAGAGATCGAAAAAAAATTGTAGGATGGCTTAATAAGAGTTGGTCTACCTTGTGCATTAACAGAAAGTAAAGCCCCCGTCCAGAATTATTTCACATTAAATTATAAAGCAACAAAATAAAAATCTAACTGTCCCAACACGAGCGTGTGCTCTCAGTACCTGTCACCTCTTTCACGTCAAGGTGATTGATATTAGCTTGAATTATCCTTAAATCCTTAAATAACAGTGCAGGACACTAGAACATGTAGGCATAAATGAATTCGTTTATCTTATTGAATGCAAACAATGGAATCAGATGAGGCCGAGGTGATTCGTCTACCCTTGGACCATTTATAGATTTTAGTATGCTATTTAGTAACTTGTCTAATATTGACTCGCAAATCAATAACAAATAGCAGTAATCATCACAAAAATATAGAAGTTTCGTGAGCCTATATTCATAGGTTGTTCAAACTTTCTTTTAATGTCTAGTTAAGAAATAAGAAATATGAATGATAAAAGCACTCGGCAACCACAGAATTAAAAGATAGTTAAAGTAATGTTTCGTGCCCTGCCCTTCGTTGACAGGCATTGTTGAGTAAATAAGTTTATGAGTTCTGTATTCCCGTAGCTATTTCAAGTGACCCAAATATTTCTCTCATCAGAGATTTCAAATCCTTTTGGTAAACACAATGAAATCAAATAAGTATCATTGTTGGTGCTGTGTTGTAGGGTTATTTTCGTGTGAAAAGAGACGAATGAATACAATTGTACGGTTTAGGTCTTTATTTCTGCCGTGATAGGGAAGAAAGACGCATATCGGTATCTAGGTCAAATTGACATTTTCTGGAATTTACATACTTGAGAGAAAGGCGCATTTTTCTATCTGGGTTTGGTAACTCAATCGTTGAAAATAAAAAAGCTGTTTCGTTTTGAAAATATGCGACTTGACCTAATTTGGTTTAAATTCGTTTCGAGGAATGACAGATCGACGCATATTGAATGTGGATATGACAGAAGGTCGCATTTTGTAATATGCGTCTTTTTCTCTTATTCGTACACCGAATGACATTATTTGTCTTTCACAAAAAGACACATTTGGGATATGCGACTTTCTGCCAAGACACTCTCCAAAAACTAAGATTGCGTCCGTTTGTATTACGACTGGTGACGGTGAAAAGAACAATTTTCATCAAATAGTCAATCATCAAAGACGTACGAATAACTTGTTTTGGCGTGAATTCTTAATTTCCTCGGGTGAGTTTTATCTTTTTCCTATTCAAGTGATCAAAGATTTTATGTATATAATCATATAATTACTTGTCATATATTAGGGAGGATGTTTAATAATTATTTGCTATTGACGGTTTATCTGTGTTTGTGATATTTAACTTGGACAAATGTTGATTTACATGCTAATAGCACTACTGTTATTGTTATTACATGTACTATATTTATGATTATCATTATGATGACAATTATTAATATTAATGTTATTATTATAATCATCATCGTTATATCACTATGAAAGTAGAAGCTGTAGAATAAGTAGTAGTCGTATTAGTAGTAGCAGTTAAAGCATTTGTATGTACATTAGTAGTAGTAGTAGTAGTAGTAGTAGTAGTAGTAGTAGTAGTAGTAGTAGTAGTAGTAGTAGTAGTAGTAGTATTAGTAGTAGTAGTAGTATCAGTAGTAGTAGTAGTAGTAGTAGTAGTAGTAGTAGTAGTAGTAGTAGTAGTAGTAATAGTAGTAGTAGTAGTAGTAGTAGTAGTAGTAGTAGTAGTAGTAGTAGTATAGTAGTAGTAGTAGTAGTAGTAGTAGTAGTAGTAGTAGTAGTAGTAGTAGTAGTAGTAGTAGTAGTAGTATTCTAGTGTATCAAATAGACGCCCACCCCCCATCCATTAATTTTCGGAATTTTCGCGAACCTCCCCTCCCTCCTTTTGATCTTATTAAACTTAAAATTCCTTCTTAAATAGACAAAATAGTGTCCCTGTAATTTGCTGTGGTTGAATTCTTCGGTCAAACCCCCTTCTTTGGTGAAAATGAACAACCCCCCCCCCCTCCCCCATCTCCCCCGGCTTTCTACTAAAGTGCGCACTCCCACCTTTCCATTGAAATTTGACCAAACTGCGCACCCCCTTGCTTGGGATCAGGACAGTGGGAAAAATAATAAAACCAATCGGGCCTGAAAACCAACCTAGGACTGTGTCGGACTCGTTACCTTCTGAATCAAAGTGAAAACCTTAACTACTGAGACAATAAGTCTCTAGCTATGCATCCAATTAGCCCTCAATAACCTGTTTCAATATTCTTTTGGGAAAGGCAAGCAACTGTAACTCAATACCATATCATAACAACGTTACTTTATGATAACGATTATTTTAATGAATAAGTCCACTCCCGTTCAATTTTTGAATATCCATATTTATATCTCTTTCATCAGATATGATCGAACCCCTAAAAGAGGTACCGGTACCTCCACCTCAGCCAACCCAGATTAAATAAATCATGACAATCAGACTCCAGTGATTCCGATATTGACATTCCATTGAAACAGCTAGCTCAGATCAACAGTGAAACCTCTATCAGGAGGAATTACATGATGTATGAGTGCCATAAAAGCAGAGAAGAAAAGATTTAAAGAAACCACAGACAAGAAGAAAAACGGAGGAGACGAGCTAGACGAGCTAGATAGGTTTACCTCAACACCGATATGAGTAGTGCAGTAGAAGCACGTAAACTGGCTGTTGAGATTAAAGAAGCAGATGCAAACGATATGGATTTTGTGTTGAATTTACCATTGAGAAACAAAGTTTAGATAGTGACTCAGAATTTGAAATGTATTTGGAACTTGCTTCTAAATATATCGCCGAAACCTAGAGTTCCATTTGCTGAAGAGGAAGAGTATTTGTCCGAAACTGCTACGCCGGCATTCTTTACCGGTTTAGGAGAAATATCTGAAGGAGAGCATGTTCCAGGTGTGTCATCGATTATAGAGACCATGCGAGCAGAGCCAGCTTTAACTAGTGAAGCAATAACTACACCAGATCCAGAAATAGAGACAGTGTCAACTCACTGAAAAAAGAGAAAGCACAAGACGCCGATACAAAAAGCAGACTAGGAAATACACAAGCTTTTGCGAATGAGAGAAAAGCATTCGATCTTGGAAGGTTGTGTGAAGACCTGCTTCAAAAAATGCCGTGACAGATTCTTGGAGTACCAGCGACAGGAACTTAACAGATGTTTTGGGGAGAGGATTGGAAGGACCAGCGCAAATTTTGTACGGACTTGGGTAAGTAAAACAGAATGCAGAGATCAGGGCGAAGGCATTCTTTCCAAGGAGAAAATTTCCTAGTCATGTACATGCAAATATACAATGAAACAGGAAGATGGAGTCTTCCATCCCGTGTGCAAAAAGTTCTTCCTTACTACTCTCGGATTCAAAGCTAATAATGGCAAACTGATAAGGAGCGCTTTCAAGGATGTCGGTGTTAACGACAACAATGTCATAGAAGTACCCCTTGTTGACAGTTGTGGACGTCATAGTCCCTGGCACAAGATTATCCATGAACACATAGAGAAATATAAAGCAAGCATTTTTCATTATAGACGTGAGCACGCGCCCCTCAGGAGATATTTACCATCTGATCTGATCATCAATGATATGCACGAAAACTTTTGCGCTGTCACTAGAAAAGCCATATCAAAGAAACTCTACTATTCTGCATTTAAAGAACTTAACATCTCACAAGCTGTACTTGGTCAAGAAGAATGTGAAAAATGTAAGTCCTTCTTGTTGCACAAACAACTATGCAACTGTGAAGAAAGGTGTGAACTGTGTGCCGAAAAAAAATCATCCATCGGACACGATACAGAAATACTAGAAAGAGGTATCAACGGGATGCAGATAAGAACGAAAACGCCAACACAGCCCATTCAGTGTTTGCCGCTGATCTGCAAAAAGTAATTTTGCTGCCGAGAATGAATCAGTTTAACAGAATCATTTTCACAAGCAGATTGGTCTTATTCAATGAAACATTTGCACCAGTGGGCTGCAAAAAAAAGTGAAAAGGACATTGCCGTGATATGGAATGAATCAATTTTAGGACGAAAAGATGAAGACCTTGCATCAGCTTCTTACCTAATATATAAGCGTGATGCCGAATCTGTGACGCTCTCACTGGATAACTGTAGCGCCCAAAATATAAATTGTACCCTTTATACTATGTTACTTCATCTTGTAAATGATTCGACTACTACAAAAGCAACCACATCACAATCGACTATTTCGAGCCTGGTCATACTTTTATGGCAGCTGACTCCACCCATGCCGGAATCCAAAGAGTTCTGAGACAGAAAGACGACAAAATCTTTGATCTCAATGAATTTGAAGAATGTGTCGTAGAAGCAGGCTGCCAGACAATGCCGTTGAGGTTTAATGACTTTGCCAACTGGGATTCTGGAGTCAGTAGTTATCTATTGAGCAAAGCTGACAATCGTCCCTACCTAGCTAAGGTTGTTCGTGCTGAATTCAGGCGAGGATCACCAAAGATACTCTTCTTCAAAATAGCTTTGAAGAAGATACCTTCAACGAATGTGACATTCTGAAACGCGGATTTGCTTGTACGCCAAAGTTTCGTACAAAACCCAGGGGTGTAGGATTTACAAGAAGGATGAGATCGTGAAACAACTTGTGGGTTTGACGCCCCCCCCCCCCCCCCCAATAAACGAAAGTACTGGATAGACATACCAACCAGCTCCACGAGTAAAAATCTTTGCAAATCCTACAAGTGAATGTCCCTTCATCATTCACTGACTAGTTGGAAACGTTGCTCTTCCAAACAATGTGTACGAGCATGCAAATTTAATATCTAAGTAATGATTCAATTCATTATCTAAAGAGAAGAGATGGAATATAATATGTATGTGATAATATTAGCAATGATTACAAAAGCAAACTCCGTGTTAGCGAACTATAACGAAAGAGGGAGAGAAAGAGAGTTAGTACTAGTTATACAAATAATGCTAATCAAATCACTGCAAATGAAAATATTATGAAAATTTACATGACTGGTGCGATCGTTCTGAACTAATAAAGCATGTTCAGCTTGATATCCTATATGTTTTTGATTGGTTTCTTCTGATTATTCTAGGGACCTGTGATTATGATGTTTTTGCTTATTAAAGCTTACCATTGGGCGATATGCGTCCTCAAATGACACTGTATATCAATATGCACACTACCGCTAAATTAGCCCATGTCTATGACAAACAGACGCAAAAACAATATGCGTCCGTTTGTCACAACACTGGATACACATCCGAAAGTGCGATGGACGCATAATATTTTTGCGTCTATCTGTCAAAGATATGTGTCAATCAATTTTCAATCAAGGATTTGGCAAAAGGTCTTTTGGTGAATTACACAGTTGATACAAATATTTTGGTTTTCAAGTTCCTTGAATAAAATAACAAAAAAAAATTATCTTTAATTGCCTATTAATTCTTTTAGATTCGAGCCAATAGTTACAATGTTATTAAGTAAAACAGTTTTTTGCGTTTCCTGAAAAAGTAGGTTTTCCCGTTATGCGTCTTTTTCTCATATCACGGCAGATTCTGAGTCGAAGATAGATTAAACTGACCCCTAATTTGTTAGCAAGCCTTTAACTTTAACTCGAGTCTTTCATCTTATCTCGGAAAGAAGCCACGGGTTTAAGACCTTTTGTGGGACAGAGTAGAAGCCATCTTAATTAAAAGATTTTGAACAAAACTTTGCAGGCCATAATGAATAACGTGTTTTGTCATTGCACAGGAAATATGGAACTATACTGCCGAACTCTGAAAATCTCCAACATTTTAAAAAGATTGGCCAGATAACTCATCCAATGAATATCGATCGAATAAATTGTAACCTATCGATATTTGACGGATGAGATCCCTGGTCAAAACTTAAATTATTTTTTTTTCAGTGTACGGAATTATTCATTTGACATTGGTCAGGTATCAATCAATTGGAACAACCATGCTGCACGAGCAACTTAAAAAACATGTCGTTGCTTAGGGTGGACAGTGCGATATGTTTTCTGTCAAAATAGAGCAGTATCTTGAAAAAGGAAAACACACTCATTCCAGATAAATATCTTTGGGTTTTAGATAGAAATATTGTCATATCAATTCTTAAAAATTTTATCAGGTCAATTCAAATGTCAAAGCACAATATTCTTTCCCATATCTCTCATAACGACCTATTGCCACAGCTGCATCTCCCATAAACAAATTAATGTTGAAGACTTCTGTGATCCACAGCACATAACAATAATAATAATAATATTTTTAATATTTTTTGTCTCAAAGACTATGCAATGTCTAATGTACAATATATTGTTACTTATGTTTTAAGGGCGTTTAAGTAACAATTAATTGGTCCATTTTAAAACCCTATAACTGATATTAAGATGATAGAATTGCGCCCCGTTTTAATTGTTACTATTCTACGCATGCTCATTTGTTAATCTGTAGAAATTGTTATGATTTCATTGTTGTAATGCAGACGTTACCACGCCTGGTAAGCCATCTTACTTAATTTAACATTGTTGTATTCTATGTTGGTTTGAGAGTGTTACCATCCCAAAATGTTGTCATATTAATGATGGGTAATCAAATCCTTTCTTTAAAAAATATAGCATTGTGGAGAACATTGTGCTTATTTGAGTCAATAAAAAAATTGATACGGCGCACAACTCTACTGAAAGATTTAAAAATTAGAAATGTATTATTTACAGATAGTTAAACAGATAACTTGATTTCCTTTTATAATTTAAAGTCAGTTTGAAAGTTCGTTGAGTCAAACAGATAATATCATAAAATATGTACCGACGACACTTGGCTCCCAAAATCAACTAATTTTGACACTGTAAAAAGTTGTCAATTTGCGTCATCTATTTATGACATCAAGTATTATTATTACTTCCGTTGTGTTGTTGATTTAGCGGTGATCAGTTTTGTTATGATATGTTTGTGTGTGTGTGTGTATGTTTGTGTGTGTGTGTTGTGTGTGGTGTATACACGTGTGTGTGTCTGTGTGTGTGTGTGTGTTGGCATTTTTCAGCAAAATCGTGGCATTCATAGTGATATTATTCACTTGATCACATGAAGATATTTCAGTCGCCATTTTGATTCTTTTTTTACTATTAGGGTTAGCTCGAGAGGTTAGTCATAAGTGTTATTAAAGGTGCTAGGGTGTTTGTTTTTCCATAAGTTAAATAAAGGGGAGACATTCCGAACGCTCCTACATCCCCAGTATTCTTTGAATTTGTATTTTCACCGTTGATATTTTGTCAGGCATTTATTTATTCAGTTTGTCATATAGAAGTATTTTAAAAACTCTAGAACAAACCTTGATAGATTTGTGAAAGTTTAAAATTTCCTAATTTGACCATTGTTTTGATTTTCGGCCGCCATTGTGATTTGTTAAGTATTGAAAGGTAGTGCAAAGCAGTCCGAGAGCTGTTTTTTTTCTATTAGGGTTAGCTCAAGAGGTTAGTCATAAGTGTTATTAAAGGTGCTAGGGTGTTTGTTTTTCCATAAGTTAAGTAAAGGGGAGACATTCCGAAAGCTCCTACATCCCCAGTATTCTTTAAATTTCTATTTTCACCTTTGATCTTTTGTCAGCACGGTGGTAGAACAGCACATTCAACGTTCAAAATTCCAATTCCAATAACGGATAACAGCACCTGTAGCATCAGTCGCCAATCAGACACAGCTAAGTTACTGAAGAGTAGTTCTCTCATAATTTGGGATGAAGCACCTATGATGGACAGGCGTGTGTTTGAATGTGTGAGCAGGACATTTTGTGACATAACAGGCAGTTCAAAACCTTTTGGGGGCAAAGTCGTTGTACTTGGATGGGATTTTCGGCAAATTCTACCTGTTGTTAACAAAGGAAGTGAAGCTGATATATTAAGTGTCACACTTAACAAGTCAATTATTTGGAATTTTGTCACCATTTTTCACATGAACAAGAACATGAGGGTTACTGATGACAATAACTGTTTTGCAAATTGGCTTCTCCGCATCGGAAATGGTACAGAGCCGGTTTTCAGCGAATTAGGAAAGTATTCTGTTAAATTACCTACAGCGCTGTGCCTTCCTGCGGATGAACGTTATCTATCAGAGAGAGCAATTTTGACTACCACCCATGAAAATGTTGACAAAATAAATGCAGCCGTTCTGTCCAGGTTGACCTCATCAACTGAACAAATTTACCGCAGTGCTGATTCCATTCAAAGTGACTCTGACATCAACTTATACCCGATTGAATTCTTGAACGAATGAAAATAGTTCTTTCCCCGCGAAATTGCGGGCTTTTTACTAGTTGTTTAAATCCACGTTGCTACATTTGTTGTAAATATGTACACACTGGCCCTTTGGAAAACTTTTTATAAAACAACATATTAGTTTTAGAGAAATAAACCAAAAAGGAAAATAACAAAGATAAAGAAAGATAGAAACAACAACAACAAATCGAGAAACAAAAAAAAAAGAGAAAGAAAGAAAGAAAAAACATACACGAACATTTTAAAAATGAAAAAACAACAACGAAAAACATAACAAAACAAAAACAAAAACAAAAACAAAATCAAAAACAAACAAAAAACAAAAAAAAAAAACAAAAAAAACAAAAAAAAAACAAAAACGGAATAAACATTTTCAACCACCTTTTTCGTTTGACACAGTACTAGGAAAGAAAATATATCGCTTATACAAGGGTCCAGTCTTAGAATCCTGATTATTTGAATTGCTCAACTATAATCCATTCAATTCAACGGAGACAATAAGGAACTAAACTTTGTCTACCACATTATAAAAATGTCACCATATAAAATTCAACTATTTAACATCACACTCCATAAACTTACGCAGTGACCCAAAAAGTAAGAGGAAAACAGGTCACTCCAGTCTTATCGATTGAGGAATTTCGAGACCGGCAATGTGGATTTGTATCGTTCCGTCGTGCACCAAAAATTATTGGATCCAGTCCGCGAAATTGAAAACTTTTCACTATTCTATTTATTCGCTACTTAGGTTTCCATTAGCTTTCGACATTCTAGTTGACAAGGAAAAGAATGGAAGCAAAATAGGAAATAGAAAAGAATTTATGCCATTCATTGTTGTTGGGTAAGCGTCTGACCATGTTTGGACTAAGGATCATTATTCTAAACCCGCTGACTTCGTAAAGTTAATCGTCACTTTCACATCGCGGTTTGCGTTATATTATGGTCAGGCCGCACGTTTCATAGCTTGACTAAAAATCATCAGGCTGAAACATTTAGATTCACACGCATAGATACACACACATACACACACACACACACACACACACACACACAGAGAGAGAGAGAGAGAGATAGAGAGAGAGAGAAAGAGAGAGAGAGAGAGAGAGAGAGAGAGAGAGAGAGAGGTAGCTAGATACATAAAAAGAGAGAGAGAGGGGTGGAGAAAGAATAAGAATAAAGAAAGAAAGAAAGAAAGAAAGAGAGGGAGAGAGAGAGAGAGAGATAGATAGATAGATAGATAGATAGATAGATAAAACAAGAGGGAGGGAGAGAGAGAGGGAGAGCGAGAGAGAGAGAAAGAGAGAGAGAGAGAGAGAGAGAGAGAGAGAGTATCAAATTAACAATAATATGGATTCGGGTCCACCAAGGTTATTTGGTAATAAACATATAGCTACAGGGGTCTGATTCAAATCATTTTGGGTCGATTCACAACCATACATAAAAATAGACTCAAACTAATGAGACACCAGATATTTCCACGAATACTCAGTGACTTATTATATACATATTATCGATGACTAATGGAGAACCCGCACTATTTCGGAGAAAATAAATAAAATAAATGAAAATAAATAAATAAAATTACCTTTATTCATCCCCAAGGGGAAATTTTTCTTTAGGGTCTATTCCAAGGGAAGACTGAAATAACCCAGGCGTCAGCCGCAGAGCAGCGCCGCAAAGTGAGCTAGGGCGAGATGACTTGCTCAAGGCCACACAACGCAGCGGCGGGTAATTGAACTCGGTACCTGTCGGGTACGAAGCAAAGACGTACGTACCACTGAGCCACGCTGCCCCTAAACAAAGCCTATTACGAACAGGCCTTCATCAATTATCAATTATTATACTATACTACGTTATGGAAATTAACATAGATCGAGACCAATCTTATGAGCCATTGACGATCAAAATTGGTCAGGTAATAAAGTCTGTAGGTGCGCGTGTATGAGTCCTATATTAAATGATCGATCATTATGCTCTAGCAGATTTTATAAATAATCATTTGAGTCAACGAGTGTTACAATTACCCTCAATTTTTAAAAAGGTTTGCAAGTTACTTGTGTATCAATCTGTAAAAAATACTTTTATAATTTTCAGATTTTCTCGTTGGCAAAAATTAAAAACGGGCTGTATGGAACAATTTTGACCGCCAATCCTATTTTTAAATTATAAAAAAGATTAGAAATCAGCACAACTCGTGGGAGTCTGAATAATTGTGTATCGGTAATACAATGGCAGGAAAGGCACACGCGTACACACACACACACACACACACACACACACATACACACTCACAAAACAACACATGGAAATAATTAGCCTTTCTCTAAGACAATGCTGTTTACGGCCAGGTACTCATTTTATACTTGAGTACGATGAGAGGTTGTGAGTAAAGAGCCTTTTCTAATGACTAAACTGTACGCCGCTCAGAGCGGGACTCAAACCCTGTAGCTTCCTATCCTAAAGCGTCATACCACTAGACCATATAGCCGCACATCCTAATAAGGATGACCGGTTGAACGTTAGGTGTGAAGGGAGCATTAGAGAAGAGAAGATTTTTTATATGGCATCAATTCGGGCCAAATTTGTATTCAGTTAAGAGAAATTGATTCAGAGGTTGAAACAAATTTTTACAACTTTTGATAGAGGAGAAAAAACAAAAAAAAAAAACAAAAAACAAAACAAAACAAAACAAACAAAAAAGCAAAACAAAAAAAAAAGGCCATTAATAAAAAATGTGACTATAAAAATATATTATTCTTATTTTTCAGACTCTTAAAAAAATATTGTTACAAGGGAAACAATCACATCAATATTCATTGCAAAAACACATAACGTTGTTGCTTTCCTTTGCGGTGAGCGTGCAGCACAAAAAAAAAAAATGTAAATGACATCTGATTTTGACGCCATGACAGGCAATAAATTGATTTCATGATCTCACTTGAATCTGGTGTGAAAGATTACCTGGTTGCAGTTACAGGAAGTGAAGGGTAACAAATATGATAACTGGTAGACCGTCGGTGGCTCGGTATGGTGTTTTGTCTTGTCACAAAAGTCACATGATGTTATACGAAGTCTGCGAAAAGCTTTGTGACAATGATCATAGAAAATTGATGTTCCTGCATTCTATGAATGAATGCTGAATATAGTCAGTGATGGGAACTGAAGAATAAAGGACGCTCAACAGGCGATTTGTACAGTTCGAAATTGAAATAGTGATCCATATGGCCCACAGAAGGAATAAGTGGAACATTCTAAGTACATTGGGCTTGATGAATCCATGGAAATACGCTGGTTTATCTAATTTTAATTTCTTTTTCAGTTACAAATATAACAATTAACCAGCAAAAGATAATTTGTTGAAATATTTTTGAAATACAACGACAACAAAAAGAAACCTCCAAAAACTTGAGGTTTTATATACATATGCGCAAACATAACTTAACAATTTTGCAGGCTAAATTACCATTGTTTAACAATACATTAGAATTATATATATATATATATATATATATATATATATATATATATATATATATATATATATATAACATCTAACAGAGCATTTATTAAAGTACACGCACGCTTAGTTATATTGTAATTTGTCAATCCCAGCGTGGATGGTGAACATTTTAAAGACATCTTGATATTTCGGTTTCGGAAATGACGCAAAGAAGAATTGTAAAGAATGTTACTGGGACAATCGTGAAAACGCAAGTTCTTACAATCTCAAAACAGAACCGTTTCACATTAACGGACCCTGATTGAAGATTGCCATGTTGTCTGCTACTGTTTACAAGTTATAAGCTGTTTTAATTATATATGATCTTCGTGAAATAATTTTGTAATTACTTTGATTTCACTTCTATTACTCTTGAAAATGCGAAACATCGAAGGAAGAGCCCGTCTAGTTTCATGTCAAACGCCCAGTAGTTGAGGTTGTACACCTTTTGAATGCTAAAGCTACCCGTTATTCTATTATCGCAAAGTTCAAAACTGAAATGGCATGTTAGGGATCTATGGCGGACTGGTCAACCCAGAGTAGTAATGACCAATGCTGATCGAACATAGCTCGACACACAACCAACCCCTCTCTTATGCCTCTGACATTGCTGTGGAAAACAGCATTTCAAGAATGACAGCGTTAGGAAGACTTGCAACTGTTGGACTCAGAGCAAGAAGGCTTTTGTGCAACCTCAACAAATTGAGAATAAATCATTGGTGCTCGAGTGGCCAGCTGTAAACCCAGACCCCAATTTTAATGAACACCTCTCAGATCCCATCAAAAGACCTACAAGGGAACAACTGTACCAAGCACGGAATACTTGCGAGCTTTGGAACATTTCTGAAACAGAGTAGAATACATCACACTAAAATGACATAAACCCCTAGATAAACTCTATGGGGAGACTTGTCCACCTTGTCGCGTCTATGTAGGAGAAGTGGCAAATAGGATTAAATAAATTAATAGGAGTCAGATAGTTTCCCCAAAGATATAAGTTGTCTGGTGCCACTTTTATCCTGTTTTTTTGTCAGGTAAAAGTTCATGACCACTCAACAGATAGTAAGAAAATGTTTAAGTTTAAAGAGACACGTAGTAGAACTTACTTACTTAATCCTCTTCGGGCCTTGAGGCACATAGGGCATCCACCAGACATCTCCATTTTTTGCGATCGGCTGCTTTTGCGGTGGCTGTATTCCAGGACAGGCCTGCTTCCTTTAATTCTTTCTCCATCGTCCTTCGCCAGGTTTCTTTGGGTCTTCCCCGCTTTCTCTTCCCATCTGCTGTCTAGTACAAGGCTGTCTTGGGAAGTGACCCTTTTTCCATTCTGGCCACATGAGCCAGCCAACGCCATCTTCTTCTTTTTATTTGGCTATCAATGCTAGTGCAGTCAGCTTTCTTTAATAGATCCACTGTTCTTATTTTTGTAGGCCAAAATAAATTAAAAATTCTTTTTAAACACTTGTTCTGAAAGGCTTCTAGTTTCTGTATTAAGGAGGATGTCATTTTCCAGCTTTTACTTCCATAAAGCAGTACACTTAAAACATTGCTCTTGTATATTTTCAGCTTTGTCTTTCTCATTATTTGCTTTGATTTCCAAAAGTTTTTCAGCATGCCGAAAGCCTGGTGGTAGATTATTGGCACGTTATATTGGGATAGATAGGTTCAGAAGGTAAGTGAGCAGTGATGTCGGGAGGATTTCCAATTAACAAACCATTGACATCACCACTGATCTAAATTTTGTTAGTCATTATCCTTAATTTAATTAACGGGATATAGGTAGGTAAGTGGGATGGGGAAAGATAAGTAAACAATGAGAGCACAAGAATCAATACATATAAATACATAATAGTACTATCGCGTATTAACGATAGCAGATTTGTAGATGTAATTCATGTAATGTAATGCATTCATTTGGAAGGCATACATACATTTACAATAATATGTACACATATAGATAAAGAGAGTGAAACTCCAAACAATTTAGCGTTATGAATGAATGAATACATTATTTATTGTCGAGAAACATACAACTATTAACAATGACAACAAAATGTAAAAGTAATAATTTGAAAATAGATAATGATGTATATTTTCTTAATAAAATCTGATTTAAAATCAGTAAGCCCTTTAAGGCTTTTTACCGAGTTACAATAATCCAATTTCAATAGCACGAGGGACACAACCAGGTGTTTGGTCACACCGTCAGATATGAACCGTCTAATGGGAGCAATCTTTTTTAGTTGGAAGAAGAGAGATCTAACCAAATTATTAACCTGGTGCTCTATCGACAGTCCAGAGTCTAAGAATGTGCCGAGTTTTTTCACTTTGTCAACAATTTGAATTGAAGCATCCCCCAGCTTCAAATATGTTTCCTTTTCCACTTCCTGTTTCCCACATACCACACCTCTGTCGTATCATCATTCCGTTTCAGTCGGTTCTCATTCATCCGTTTCTTAACACTTTGTATACAATTCTTACTAATGTCTGATACTCCTTGTAAATTTTTCGTATTGGAAACGTAGTACAACTGCGTATCATCAGCGTATTGAAGGTAAGACAGACTGAAACTTCTGATGATTTTAGACAGGGGACCAACGTACAGAACAAAAAGAACGGGTCCTAGTACTGAACCCTGGGAACCCCACAATCAAGAATTATTTCCTCAGATCTATATTCATTCACCGTAATAATCTGTTTACGATTAAACACATACGAGTATAACCTAAACCAATTAAGCACTGCACCAGACACGTCATAAGTAATTTCAAGACGTGATATAACATTTGTCCAATTCTGTCTCTTAAAACTCCAATGAATTGAGTCCAAACAAGTGTACAGTTACTCTTCAACATGTGTGTATAACGCAGTGTCCACGAAATGTGTTCAGAGAGCTTTATAAGATATCCCAAGCCAGCACAAAAAGGAAGGACGAGACATGACGCATTGAGACGTTTTTCTGGCATAGACAACTGGGCGTCGCCAAGAGCCAGACTTACACCATGCCAGGGACTCATACATTCGAAGGCGATTGTAATACCAAAAGTCCACAAACCCGCATTTACCAATTCATTTTCCAGAGAATTGGAAGAATATATAAGTGTAAAAGGCCAAACTAGATCGACATAGCTTGTCTGTCAGTTCAGTTGTTAGAGACTTTACAGTGATGCGAAAAACAATCTAATCGAGGTGAGCTGTTGTTGTTGGGAGGAGGGGAGAGGGTTGGAAGAAGGGTGGGGATGAGGGGTCGTGTTGCGAAAGCATTGAAGTGACACTAGTGGATCTTGGATTCATGCCTGCTGTTGGCATCTTGATTTTGCTATATCGTGGACAAGAACCTGGGATTCTGTTGTATACATTTTGCTTCACTGTTCTTCGCGTACGCCAGGATTATCTCTGTCTTGAATATCCACTTTGATGGAATATTGGGTATTTATTTTGATTGAAAAATCTTATTTGTTTATTTTGTTATTTATCTATCTATATGTTTATTTATTTATGGGTTTATGTATTTATTTTATTTTATTTTATTTTAGTCACTTCATTTAAATTAATTCATATCACAGGTTTAGTTTCGGATTCCAAAAATAATGCTGTTGGTATCGGGTCAACAGAATACATATTTTGGGGAGATGATAAAATTATTGACGCAATGCCAAATTTATTTACTTTATTATTGATTGTGGCCAACGGGTACATAATATATGCAATTAAGTGCACGTCGAGTAATGGTCAATTTTTCACCTATAGATGTGTTGACAATTGGATCAAATCGGATTAAAATAATAATGATAAGAATATCTCCTTATATTTATATATATATATATATATATATATATATATATATATATATATATATATATATATATATATATATATATATTTATGAGTGTTGGTGGGTACTTGTAGGTACGAAAGTGCTCGATAATGGTGGTTAGAGCTAATATATAAATGTAAATTTTCACTCACATTATTCTTGCCAAGACGATTCGTTTCAGTGTTCCCACCTCATCAGTCGGCATAATCCATTTGTAAGAAATGGATTATGCCGACTGATGAGGTGGGAACACTGAAACGAATCGTCTTGGCAAGAATAATGTGAGAGAAAATTTACATTTATATATATATATATATATATATATATATATATATATATATATATATATATATATATATATATATATATATATATATATATAATATATATATATATATATATATATATATATATATATATATATATATATATATATATATATATATATATAAGGAGCTATTCATAAAATAATCTAAGCATAATTTTCTTCAACTTTTACAATATTGTTTCAAGCATTCGCTATCTTCAGGAAGATATTTTCATCCCAATATTATAGCACCGCTTTGATACAGCGGGTAATGAATACGCGCCTGCATTGTGGAGTGATAAAGTGAATGACACTTTTCTGCTCGTGCAAATGACATGGCAGATCTCACCGTGGCTCACACATCAACCAATCAAAAATAGGCCCAGGGGCGTGATCGGGTATCTATATCACCCCTCTCTCATACTGGAACTGGTCTGAAGGATACGATGGAATGAATTGCGTTATTTCAATTGAATCTTTACTAGAATGAAAGAGATCATTTGTGATTAATAACATTATTCTCAATTATTTAGTTGTGTTTCCCTCATTTCAATATTTTATAACGGTAAGTAGCTCTCCTGAACATTTATTTATTTATTTATTTATTTATTTAATTAATTAAATTTTCCATCTATTTATTTATTTATCTCAAACTCCAGTTATTTTCATTTTTTTCCAGCATTTCAATTTTTATTTTGCTTCAATTTCAGCACGTTGAAGAGCTCGTTTCGTTTGTAAGATTTAAATTTTAGGGGTATTTCATATCAAAAAAGGAAATATATATATATTAAAAAACAAAATCAAGAAATATCAAATTAAATAGATAAATAAATAAAGTAATTAATGAAAAAAAAAACAGACTTAAAAACAACAACAACAAAAATCAAACAAAAACAACCCCCCCCCCCCCAACACGAAAATTAAAAAAAAATAATAAAATAAAAAACAGACAGAAACAAAGTCAACAATTACAAAATTACAACAACAAAAAAAACAAAATCACGTAATTTTAGCTTTATCGTAGTTTTGATAAGCAACACTATCAAATTTCATAAGTTAAAAACTGAAATCTAACTTTTCATGAATACCTTTCCCTAAATATAAAAACCATATTAAGAAGGTGGGTCAAACATTATGTTTTCTCGATAAAATTTGAAAAAGATATTTTTATAACAGAAATCACACTAATGATAGAATATACAATGTTATCATCAAATCAGTTTAATCAACTTATCTATACTTCGTGAAGTCCGAGTTTGAGAGTTTTTTTTTTTTTTGCCAAGATGAGGGTCATTTAAATCGATCGATATTAGAAGGACGAGTTTTCTGGAAAAGGAAAATTAAATACATGTTTTTACAGAGTACGGCTGTTAACTAGTTAAATTGAGTTAGTAAGTCCCAGGTTGGAGAGCTTTTGATAATATTGTGGGTTATTTTAATCGACTGATATTTGAAGGACGAGCGTCCTGGCCAAAACTTTAAAAATGCATTTTTTCAGATTACGTCAGTTAATATATAACATTTTCACAGATTCATCATCCTTCAGAACCATTAAGCTCACGGAACCAGAGTTTATCCCGGTTTTTATAGCGTGAAACTGACAATAGAAATTGCTTGCGCGCCTTTGGATGGGACGGTAGTCTATCGCAAAGTACTTCTCGCCAGAACAGACGGCATAGCTAACCAATCACTGCTTGGTGGACAAGGGGGTCAGAAAACATCTAGACTGCACCAGGGATCAATCTCGATCCCTTTGCATTTGAAGGATCCCCCTCTCCACCCCGACCCCACAGATTAAACATGCCGAGGTCAAATTTCCAATCAGTATCGATGGTCAATGATTCTGTTTTCAAGTCTTGTTTGTGATCCATTTCCTCAAAATAATTTCTTGTTGAGTAAAACATGTGTTGAAAATTTAATATTTTTCGCATTTATGACCCAAAAAAAAAAACTATAAGTATTGAAATGTAAGCTCCAATCCTTTCTTTAAAAAATAAAGCATTGTGGAGAACATTGTGCTTATTTGAGTCAATAAAAAAATTGATACGGTGCACAACTCTACTGAAAGATTTGAAAATTAGAAATGTATTTTTTACAGATAGATAAACAGATAACTTGATTTCCTTTTATAATTTAAAGTCAGTTTGAATGTTCGTTGAGTCACACAGATATCATAAAATACGTACCGACGACACTAAACAGTCCCAAAATCAACCAATTTCGTCACTGTAAAAAGTTGTCAGTTTGCGTCATCTATTTATGACATCAAGTATTATTATTACTTCCGTTGTGTTGTTGATTTAGTGGTGATCAGTGTTGTTATATAGTAGTATTATGTTCTAATTGCGTGTATATTTATGTCTGTGTGCGTGTGTGTGTGTTTGTGTGTGTGTGTGTTGTGTGTGGTGTATACATGTGTGTGTGTTGGCATTTTTCAGCAAATCGTGGCATTCATGGTGATATTATTCACTTGATCACATGAAGGTATTTCAGTCGCCATTTTGATTCTTTTTTTTACTATTAGGATTAGCTCGAGATCGAAGGATTTTTTTTCTATTAAGGTTAGTCATAAATCTTAGTAAAGGTGCTAGGATGTTTGTTTTTCCATAAGTTAGGTAAAGGGGAGACACTCCGAAAGCTCCTACATCCCCAGTATTCTTTAAATTTGTATTTTCACCGTTGATATTTTGTCAGGCATTTATTTATTCAATTTGTCATTATATAGAAGTATTTTAAAAACGCTAGAACAAACCTTGATAGATTTGTGAAAGTTTAAAATTTCCTAATTTGACAATTGTTTTGATTTTCGGCCGCCATTTTGATTTGTTAAGTATTGAAAGGTAGTGCAAAGCAGTCCGAGAGTTGCTTTTTCTATTAGGGTTAGCTCGAGAGGTTAGTCATAAGTCTTATTAAAGGTGCTAGGGTGTTTGTTTTTCCATAAGTTAAGTAAAGGGGAGACATTCCGAAAGCTCCTACATCCCCAGTATTCTTTAAATTTGTATTTTCACCGTTGTTCTTTTGTCAGACGTTTATTTATTCAATTTGTTATCATTTTTTCTATTAGGGTTAGCTCGATATCGGAGTATATTTTTTTTTCTATTAGGGTTAGTCATAAGTCTTAGTAAAGGTGCTAGGATGTTTGTTTTTCCATAAGTAAAGTAAAGGGGAGACATTCCGGAAGCTCCTACATCCTCAGTATAATGTATTCACTTAATGTAAATGTTGCTGCTCGAAGCTCGAAGAAATAAATAATCATGTGAAATTGAATGTAAGCTTCAATTTAATTACAAAAACAGATCAAATGAACGTTTCGGGTTTCCCCTTTATCAACAAAACAGGATGAATGAAACACCAAAGATGAATGAGATAATGTGGTAGTGGCGTAGTTAAGATGAATAAACAAAACATTGGTTGGCAGGAAATTAGTATGCTCCTGTGTAAGGAAGCACGAATTAAAACAGAATGCTAGATATTTCTAAAAGGTGCGCAATTAATTAAGTGAAAAGAGGGGAGGCGGGGAGGAACTGTGTAATGCAGTTTAGAAAGTGAAATATAAAAACATGTAGAATGCTGTTGGAAGATAAGTACAATGGAATTGAAAATCCTTTCTTAAATATAGTCTAGCCTTGTGGAGAACATTGTGCCATTTGAGTCAATAAAAAAAAATTATTCGGCGCACAACTCTACTGAAAGATTTGAAAATTAGAAATGTATTTTTTACAGATAGATAAACAGATAATTTGATTTCCTTTTATAATTTAAAGTCAGTGGAGGTGCATAAAAACGGTGCCAAACGCCACCAAACATGATCATCAGAGTACTGTACTGTAAGGTAAGTTCTCGATCCCAGGATCGTCTTTCAACTCTGCTCACGTCTGCTACTTCAGGTTTATTTTCGCAGTTGATTTTATTACCACAACCTGTTTTCATACACGGACCACTATATGTTGCTGTGTCACGGGTCAGAGGCTATAGCGGCTTACACTTCATGTTGGGCCACACATAAAAATCAACAGAGGATGTACCAACTTACACAGACAACGTTGTTTACCAATCTGCCCTCATTAAATAATTTCAAAAGTTTCAAAGTTTATTCAATCTTAGGCTTTCGCCAATAAATCAACAATTTGATGCCAACATACATGAAAGTGGAAAAAAAAAAAAAAGGTAAATGGAACCAAAAAAATAAACTGATACACCACACAAAAATACAACAATCGTAAGAACATCAATACGTTCAATAATAATAATAATAATAATAATAATAATAATAATAATAATAATAATAATAATAATAATAATAATAAATAATAATAATAATAATAATAATAATAATAATAATAATAATAATAATGATAATAATAATAATAATAATAATAATAATAATAATAATAATAATAATATAATAATAATAATAATAATGATAATAATAATAATAATGATAATAATAATAATAATAATAATAATAATAATAATAATAATAATAATAATAATAATAATAATAATAATAATAATAATAATAATAATAAGAAAAATAAAAAAATAAGAAAAGAAGAAGAAGAAGAAGAAGAAGAAGAAGAAGAAGAAGAAGAAGAAGAAGAAGAAGAAGAAGAAGAAGAAGAAGAAGAACAACAACAACAACAACAACAACAACAAGAATATCAATAATAATAACAATAATAATATTACCATCATCCCTACACCCCAATCATCACCGTTACCACCACCACCACCATTACCATTATCACTACCACTATCACCATCACTTTTACATTTGCAATCAGTTTTTCTCATTAAAAAAAATAAATAAGTAAATAAATTGATACCCATCACAACAGACCTCCTCACTACCACGAAAATTCCCGTAGTACTACGGCTAAATCCCGGGCTGGATATAATAAAGGTTTTTAATTAAATGTCATTTCTTGAAAACGAAGTTCTGGTGCCAGAGCTGTCACATACAGTTAATATTTTTCCCCACGCATTATAAGGACAAACTGGTGTTTTTAAGGGTAGTTAAAATGTCTACGATGTTATTTACCCTGAAAACTACTTATTACATTTTCCTATTTCAAGTAGGCAGGTCTGCTATGATAAGTAACAGTTCCATAGTCAAAATAAGACAAACAAAAATAACTTTTATTTTAATCAATAATCCATACAATTTGATGACAACAGACATGAAAGTGAGAAAAAAAGGTACATGAAACCAAAGCATAAAATGATACCATAAATAACAATAAAAATACAACATTGTAATACCACCAATACTTACAATAATAATAATAATAATAATAATAATAATAATAATAATAATAATAATAATAATAATAATAATAATAAATAATATAATAAATAATAATAATAATAATAATAATAATAATAATAATAATAATAATAATAATAATAATATTTAAAAATAATAATAATAATAATAATAATTGTAAAAATAACAGAAGCGCCGCAGCAATAATATCTAGTATTGTATTTGTAAATGGGGGCCACGCTTATATCCCATTCGTTGACAATTAAGAAGATAGGGATTATATCATGGTAATTCTGTTTTGGATAATAAAGTTATTGACTTTTAGTAATACTAGGTGCTCCAAAATGCTTTGGTCTGGGTGATCTTTATCTTCGGGGAAATTCCAACATAATAAATGGCCCACCACTTATTTAACACATTTCTATCGTTGATTAAAGTTCTAGAAGAATGGGATTTTGCGAACATTGCCTAGAAGTTACAGACATATTAGTTTAACGTATTGTTTGGTAAAATTACAGAATTAATTCCCAAAGACAAATAATTGACTCTTTTAGAATATCACAAACATTTAAGTAATTTTCCGTACTGATATAGTCTAGAGCGAAACAAGCTTGCGTACTTCAATTATTCCATGTCAAGGGTTGGTTTCTGTGTTTTAAGAATTTTACGGCGTTTGTGACGCATTGAAAGAACAGAAAATGTATAAGGTAGTCTAAAAGTATACTTTTCTCAAAGGCACCTGAGGATAAATAAGGCAAAGGTATATGGTGCGGATAGGGCACCAAGAGCACCCCTCGGTGTACTTAGATTGAAATCGCTTAGAAGTCAAAGATACAAGCAAAGGGTCCTAACAAGTGAAATACAACACTTCTCTTACAAATCACATCAAAACAGAAGAACCAAAAAGGGAAAAAAAAATAAAATATATATATATATGGTTATATACACTGGTTATGATATCAATGCTGGTAATAACAACAACAACAACAGCAACAATAATAATAATAATAATATTATAATAATAATAATAATAATAATAATAATAATAATAATAATAATAATAATAATAATAATAATAATAATAATAATAATAATAATAATAATAAGTTAGGAACGTCATGAAAAGCATGAAAAATGGAAAAGCTGCAGGACCTGATGCCATAACAATTGAAGCCTTGACTGGCCTGGGTGAATGGGGGATTGAATTCATCACAAACCTTCTAAATCAAGTGTATGACACAGGAAAAATGCCAACTGATATGAAACGATCCATTTTTATAGCACTACCAAAAAAGCCAGGGCAGTTGATTGTGAACAACACAGAACTATTAGCCTAATGAGCCACCTCACAAAAATTCTTTTGAAGATAATTTTACTAAGAATAAGAAATAAAATACGACCTGAAATTGGGGAGATGCAATTTGGTTTTGTTGAGGACAAGGGTACCAGAAATGGAATATTCACATTATCAATGCTGATGGAAAGATGTATTGAAGTAAATAAAGATCTGTATATGTGTTTCATCGACTATTCAAAAGCCTTTGATAAAGTACAACACGAAAAACTATTCAAAATTCAATCATCCTTGGACATTGATGGTAAAGATTTAAGAATATTACGGAATTTGTACTGGGAACAAGAAGCAGCAATGCGTGTTGACAACGAACTAAGCAGTTTTACACCTATTAGAAGAGGAGTTAGGCAGGGGTGTGTTTTGTCTCCAGATTTATTCAACCTCTATAGTGAAATGATATTAAGAGATATCGAACATAAGAAGGGGGTGTGTATTGGAGGAAAGAATGTAACAAATCTGAGGTATGCAGATGATACGGTTCTACTGGCAGAATCTGAACATGAACTACAAGAATTACTGGATGTTGTAGTCAGGAGTAGTGAAAATATGGGACTGGAACTGAATATATCTAAAACAGAATGTATGACGGTATCTAAAAATAATAACCCACCAGCCTGTGTAATAACAAGCAGAGGACAAACAATACAACAAGTTGAATGTTTCAAATATTTAGGCTTCAATGTAACATCCAATGGAAAATCAGATTGTGAAATAAAGAAAAGAATAGGTATGGCGAAGAATGCATTCAACCAGCTGCATACAATTATGAAAAACAGGAATATTAGCATGAAAACAAAAATCAAAGTCCTGGATTGCTATGTACTGTCTGTGCTGCTATATGGTTGTGAGAGCTGGACCATAAACAAGACCATGGTTAAAAGACTGGAGGCAGTGAAATGTGGTTTTACAGAAGAATGATGAGGGTGTCATGGATGGAAAGGAAAAGAAATGAAGAAATTTTAGAAATGGCAAACAGAAAAAGATCACTGATAACAAAAATCATCAAACGCCAAATGGAATTTTTAGGACACATTATCCGCCACCCTGGTTTGGAAATACTCGCCTTGACTGGAAAGATGAATGGAAAAAGAATAAGAGGAAGACAAAGAATAACGTATTTGAAAGGGATAAGAACTTGGACAGATGAAGCTGAGAAAGGTGGCGCTGCTTTAATAGAATTGGCAAGAGATAGATCAGCTTGGCGGAAGATGACCTCCGACGTCTGCTTCAGATATGGAACTACATGAGACATGAGAATAATAATAATAATAATAATAATAATAATAATAAGCCAATTGTGCAATCGCATCTAATCTTTATCATGGTAAACTATAATACAATATTTTAATATCAATGCCCAATTCCCCCCCCACCCCACTTTCTCACACAAATACACACTCACACATGCATACACACATACTTATATATATATATATATATAAGATATATTATATATATATATATAGATATATATAACATGTCATATTTTGTATAATATACCACATCTTAGTATCAGAACTGCAGTTACTAAACAGACAAAAACAAATGAAAACAAACAAACAATCGCATTATTCCCTCTATCATCAATTTTAATAAGCTTTCCTTGCCGTGGAAACCACAATTATACTTGTAAATATTTCTTGTGTTCGATCTGTACCTTAAAGCAAAGTCTACCTAAATCACCTTGCTGTCTACTGTCTCTGCATTTCAAAAATTTGATAAATTCAAACATACTTGGTCTATTTTTCAGTTTTTCCGGCAGGCAATTTCTTCTCTCATGCGTATACCTCGAACATTCAATTAGACAATGGTATTCGTCTTCTATTACGTCACAAGTAGGACATTTACGATCATTTCTATCTACTTTTCTTGTGCCCCATCTACCCCTTTCTATATAAAACAAATGAGAACTTAATCTGATTTTTGAGATGGCAACTCTGTAAGATTTATTACACAGTTTCATATATGGTTCTAACTCAAAGGTGTCTTTAATGTGTTTGTACAGCCGTCCAGACGTCGTCATCGACATCTCAGCGTGCCACTCTTGTAGAAACATGTCATCCAAGCGTTGTTTTAAAACCGCCAGAAAGTAATTTTCATTTTTCACATTTTGTTTAACCCAATAATGGCCCATTCCACTCCTATCCAGCAACTGCTTCACCAGGCTTACCCAAGTTGTTGTGTTTGGTTCATTAATATTCAATTGCACAAGTTCTTTGTATACTGCATGAGTGAATGAGCAATCATTATTTCCTGGGCGAATACTTAACCAATACTTAATAACTTTCATTTTTCTTTCAATATGCAAAGGATACACCCCCATTCGCCATAAACAAAACAGTTTGGTGTGCTGTGCTTAACACATAGAATGGATTTAAGAAACCCGAGGTGAAATCTTTCAATTGGATCAGCTCTTCTTAAACCCCATATTTCTGCCCCATAATTCAGTATTGGTAAGATAGTACTATTGAACAGTTTCATTTGCATCTGTGGTAAAATTTCTGTGTTAGTGTTAAAATACTTTCTAAGTGAAAATAGTGCTCTTCTGGCTGAGTTTGTTACTTCTTGTGTACATTTTGTAAGAGATCCCGATGCGCTAAAATGACAGCCTAGATACTTGAATGACGAGATTACTTCAATACTTTTACCCTGATATGACCATTTGTCTTGTTGCTCCGTTTTCCCTCCCTTTTTAAATACTACGATTTTTGTTTTACTGATATTTACCTTTATTCCCCATTGCATGCAATATTCTTGTAAAGAGTCTAAACCGTTCTGCAAACCCTCTTTTGTTTCACTGATTATTGCCATATCGTCTGCAAACATGAGCAATTTAATTGTAATATCCTGTATTTGTAATCCTATGGAATCGTCACTTAATTTACTTTCAAGATCATTAACAAACAGCGAAAACAAAAGTGGCGAAGTGCTTTCACCCTGTAATAATCCGCTGTTTGATTTTAAAAAATTGTTGTTGACCTTTACCTCCTGTGGCCAGCTCAACCTTTGAATACATGTTTCTAAATAGCTTGACAAATTTTGAGCTCACACCGGATTTGATCAATTTTGTAAATAATGCGGATCTGTCAATAAGGTCATATGCTTTTTCATAGTCGATAAACGCACAATGTAGCTTCTTCCCTTTAGATAGCAATATCTCGATAATTCCATGTAGAATAAAATGGCAATCTGCTGTGCTCCTTCCCTTTCTAAATCCATATTGAACCTCGTTTAACACATTCTCTCCCTCCACCCATACATTTAGTCTTTCATTCATCACTCTTGTAAACAGTTTTCCTATACAACTCATTATTGTTATCCCTCTATAATTGTTCACATCTCTTTCATCTCCCTTTTTAAAATTCGGCACAATTCTACCCTGACTCCAAATCAAGGGGAAATATTCCAATTCCAGTATCTTATTGAAAATCGATAAAATCAGTAATTTGATTTCTGAAGTTGCATTAATAATAAATTCATTTAACATATTATCCACTCCAGTAGCTTTGCCGCTTTTAAGAGCCTTAATTGCTTTGTGTAGTTCCCCCATCTCGATTGGCTTATCTAAAATGTCTATATCTATAATATTCCTTCCCACATCCTTTTCTACCTCTGCAATCTCCGCCCTACCCATCTCCCCAACCCCTGATTCTTTATTAGCTAAAGTTTTAAAATGGTCGTAGAAGTTTATATCTGGCAGCTCTCTTCGTGCTACTGAATTTCTTTTTATTTCCTTCCAAAAGTTCTGGGGTTCATGCTTACTTAAATCCAATAAATGCTGCGCTTTTTTGCGACTGTAATTTCTTTTGTTAATCCTACATACCTTCCTGTTTTTATTCCTTTCCTTACACATCAATGTCCTGTTTTCCCTTGTCCCCGTCTCTATAAACTTATGTGCTCGCTCAGTGAATACTTTGCGTTGGATCTGACAAGCTTCGTTATACCATGGTGCTTTCTTTCTTCTCCCTTTCATTTGTTTATCCCCTCTCCCCTCTATCCTAACTACATGATCTATCCCTGCTTCTGTTAAAATATCTGTTAACTCGACTATATTACCCTCTAATACCTCTGGATCTGTGTTAGTTTGTACCAAATATATTAGATTTCTCACCTTATTCTGACACACTTCTGTATTTAATAATGTAACGTAATTCTCCTTCTTATCCTCTTTCCACTTTGTCAACATAACCCCATCTAAACCGTCACTTACCTCCCGTCTATGCTCACTATTATTTAATTTCAAAGTAAACGATATTATCTTATGATCTGACATTTCATTTGTTTCATGGACGTTAAAACCACACACATTTCCTATAACCCGCTTATTGCAAATAACATAGTCGATTGTACTCTCCCCTTTTTTATTGCCAAACGTTGTGCATCCCTTCATTTTATCCTCCCCTGTTCTCCCATTTAATATTGCAAGGTCACATGTGTAACATAATTGGAGTAATTTCAGTCCATAGTCATTTACTTTTTTGTCCTTATTAAAACGTCTAACTGTCATGTCATTACATAAGAAATCTCTTTCACATAAAACATTCTCTACCGAAAGCTCTTCTGTCTGGTTCTCTCTAATGTCAACAGTCAAACAATCCTCTCTCTCCGCCGTCCTTGCATTCATGTCTCCTGCTACTATAATCCCTCCCTGATCGGTCACTTTTGTCAATTGATTTAACAATTCATCAAAACAACTTACATTATCGTCAAAATCGCTACGCGTTGATCCATACGGCCTCATGTAGACAAATAATAAATATACACTTTCATTCCATCCAAAATGTTCCTTAACTAATTTAAAACACATACCATCTTCATACTCCCAATCTGCAACTGACACACCCTTTTCCAAACGCTTCCTGAAATAACACACTAACCCACCCGAATCCCGTTTGGCCCTTGATTTTCTTTTGCGGTGTTTGCAGAACGGTTCACAGTAGCCATCTAACATTAAATTACTTCTCTCATTCGTCCACGTCTCACTTAACAAAATTACATCAAATTTATAAATACTTTCAACAAATTCAGGACATTCTTTCTTCATTTCCAAACTATCATTGATATTAAAAACACAAAAGGATACATTTGAAAGGTGGCTCCGCGGCGCATTTTCCTATTGTCGATCTGTTGTCGTCGTCGGTCTCACTGTCCGCACTTCCCTGCCGTCCACAATCAGCCTGGCTGGGTATGCTATCCAGGCGTCTCTTCCGGCATTCTTGGCTGCCCTCAAATCCGCCATCAATTGGCGTCTTGCCTCCCGGATTTCAGACGGAAAGTCTTCACTTACTCCAAGTCCAGGAAGCAGATGCTTCCTCCCCAGCTTGACTCGTTGCCTGTCATTGAAGTCAAGGAATTTGGCAATTACAGGCCTTCTTTTGTCACTCGTTCTTCTACCCATCCTGTGCGCTCTTTCTATCACCACCCTTCCTTCCACTTTGCACTTCCGCACCAACTCCGCCACCAGTTCAAAACAATTCTCTCCCTCCCTCTCCTCGACACCGTGGATATAATGGTGGGTATAATATCGAATGGAAATAGTTCATTCCCCGCGAAATTGCGGGCTTTTTACTAGTTTTATAAACGAAGACAGTTACTGTGGACGATTTGGGTTTCCCCTTTATCATCGTGTTTTGTTGATAAAAGGGAAACCACAATAAACATCCACAATATCTGTCTTCGTTTAATAAAATTGGAAGTTACATTTCAATACTTATCGTTATTGTTTCCTTTGAGCTTCAAGCAGCAACATTTTCGTTATTCAGCATTTATGACAATTTATCATGTCCTCAGAAACACGCGCACACACACACACACACACACACCACACACACACACATATATATATATATATATATATATAATATATATTATTGATATAAATTTATTATTTTTGAACACCCCCCCCCCTTTCCCAAAAATAAAACAACAACAGAAACAAAGAAGAAGCAAACACAATACAAAAACCCCAACAATTTAGCACTGATGGAAAGTTCTTTACGATGTACTGCTTGCATCTGCATCAGAGATCTGACATGGCGGTATTTTGCAGAAAAAAAACTCCCAAATTTTGCAAGCAAATTCTCAAATTTTGAAAGCTAAAAACAGCAAAATTTGCACACAAAAAATTGCATAAATTTGCGGTTTATTTTCCTAAAAACCCATAATTAGTTCGTGAAGGAGAAAAGTCTTTGTTTGTTTTTAAGGGTTTCACGGCGCAACAAATGTAAGGTCATGTAAGCGCCAGTAAATTAGAAAAAAATGAGATAGTAAAAAAGAAACTACTCTTGATTAATTATCTTTCACATTCTACACGAGCTATCAAACTAGAAGAAAAAAATTCGTCATTTTTTTTCGCCTTTAAAAAAAGATATTTTTGTTTTCTTTTTTTCTTTTTTGTCTTGTTTTTTTTTCTTTGCAAAATCTCAAAAATTTGCAAAAATTTGGAAAAAAATTACAGATTTTGCAAAAAAATTGCAGATTTTGCGACCGCAATGCAAATCAGTGAAATTTTGCGATTTAGCGATACAAAAAACTGCCATGTCAGAAAGATATTCAGCAATGCTTGATATTCGTTTTACGATGCTGAAACCGGGATAAACTTAAGCCTAGAATATCTTCACTGCCACGAAGTACTTCCTTATTAACGTAATATACTCTGTAATTGAATTTTAACGAAAAGGTGAAAATGAAACGGCTTCGAATGGGAACAATAAAAACAATGGACGTATCGGGTACATACTCTTCGTCTGCAAAACAATAAACAAAAGAACATTTTCACCTTTTCGAAAGTATTTACACGATCCTAGGCTTCAGACAGCCTCCACCGCTCTCTACTTTAATTGAATTTGACCAATGTTGTTTTTCATTAATTGAAACAGGACATAAAATATTTAATCAGTACTTGACAAAACTTTTCAATATCAATTGGTTAAAACAAAATCGATTACCGTTTACACTTAAATCGATTTCATCTAATCAATAGCTACAATGCTGAGTGTATATATAACTTGTCTGTGTTCAATAGAGTAAGAAAGCATTGAAAGAAATAACTAGATTATAGATAATATAAAAAAAAACATACGAAATCGCATAGAGCGAAACTTACAAATGATTCATAAATGATGAGCTTATGACAAAAGGCATTCTTTACAAAGGGTTTACAACAACAGCATATATGTATATATTACATGTACATATATGTTTTATAGTATAGAAATAATGAAAATGACGTCATTCAGCTCTTTGTTATTGTTTTCAGACAGCCATTTTAATGAGTAGTTCTCACTAACTTATATCAATCAGACTATAAACGTTGAAGATTGCACATAGTTTACTGTGTTGGTACGTTATATCTGATAAACGGATATTGTGATTATTTTACCTAAACGCATAGCATTAATAAGGTAATAACATTTAATGCAATACATTGTATCGTAATAAATGACAAAATGTGACCCAGCTTCTCAAAGCGAGATTAAAAATAAAAAAATAAATATAAATAAAATTCCCTTTATTCATCCCCAAGGGGAGATTGGTCTTTATGGCCTATGGGAAGACTGGAATAACCCAGGCGTCAGCCGCAGTGCAGCACCGCAAAGTGAGCTAGGGTGAGGTGACTTGCTCAAAGGCCACACAACGAGGCGAGTAGTCGAACTCGGTACCTTTTCGGTACGAAGCAAATACCGTACCGCTGAGCCACGCTGCCCCGGTATTATATTCTGAGTGAATCAGAGCCACGAAAGCTGAATTTGGAATTAGATTAAAGGAAATACGAACTTTGATTTTTTGGGTATTTTTTCAGTGTAAAAAAAATGTATTTATTCTCTACCATGACGAACAGAAAATAAACCCAAGTTTCATATTCCTGGCCAATACCTAGTCCATTCCGACAAAATACCTGTTGAGACGGTCGGTCACACATACAAATACAGTCGACTCCGCTTAATCGCACTCCATCGGGAGTTCGGGTTGGTGTGTCGATTAATCGGGGTGTGCGATTAAGCAGAGACGCTAAAAATAGCATCTAAGCACCAGCTTTCATAATATGCCATTCATGTAGGACCTTCCCCTCTGAGTATTCTACTCGGTTGGGATCGTCATGTTAAAGATATTTCCTTAATGGAAGATTTGTTTTGTTTTGTTTTGTGTGTTTTCGTTTTTTTTTGTTGTTGTTTGTTTATGGTTTGTTTGTTTTTGTTCTGTTTGGGTTGTTTGTTTGTTGGGTTCTTTTTTTTTTTTTGGGGGGGGGGGGCTTCTTTTATTTATTTTCTTTTTCATGTTTTATCGTCAACAAATGTTACTAATTTTATCTAAATCAAATAATATTCCTTTAGAGCAAACTGACCAGGGATCCCAATGAAAGATTTCCATCAAGTGACACTCCAAGGTTTTGTTGTTTTTTTTGTTTATTGTTTTTGTTGTTTTGTTGTTGTTTTTTTGTTTGTTTTTTTTTTTTGGGGGGGGGGGGTAACATAATTTTAAAAAATTACGGATAATAATAATAAATCACTGTTTTGAGAGTTTCTGACAAGATGGGGGGTAATTTTAATCGATCTATATTTGAAGGACGAGTTATCTGGCCAAAATTTAAATAACTGTTATTCCAGAGTACAGCTATACTGGCAGATGACCCTCCTATACGTGGGAGGGAGTTCATTTAAGTTCCGTAGACAGTTGATCGGGGCGCTTTGTTTTACTTTCGTTTTTTCCTGTCCAATCAGATTGATGATTTAACATTTATCACAGTTTGTTTGGTTGACATAGAAAACATAACAAAAAAACAAAAGAAAACAAAACAATAAAAGCAAAAAGCAAAAAACAAAAAACAAAAAACCAAAAACCAAAAAAAAAAAAACAAATTTAACAAAACAAAAAAAAATCCCCGAAATATACCCCCCCCCCCCCCCAAAAATGCAACAAAACATCCTCCTCCCTAAACAAAACGAAACAAAACAAAACAAAACCCAGTTTATGGACTGTTTTTAAGATGGCATTATCGTTTCGACAATACACATATTTACATCTATAATGGGCTGGCGTCTTCTGAAGCAGTGACGCATGATATCAAATCAAGACAAGATTTAAAAGCATGAAAACGGATTTCTGCCAATATAGATTTGGCGGTTATAACAAGTAAAACTGATCTTATTACACTAATAAAAGGATCACTGTCTCGTAAATTGCTTTCGTGAGACTTGACAAACAAGCTTGATTATAAATTTATCTCATGTGAACCCGTCAATCAAGGAAATGATTAGTCAAATAAACCTGGAATTAAGACGTCATCGCAGAAAGTCACACGCTTTGTGGCAATGTCTATGATATGCCCTTCAAGAACTTAAGTCTAGCAAAATTATCAAGACACTGACGATCAATGAAATATATTAAGTTTCTGGAAAATATTATGTAGATGTTAAAACGATTGGGGCCATCTTGCTATGACATTCCTTCGATCGAAAGAGTTTTAGATTTTTTTGTTTTTGTTTCTTTTGAAGGGGGGGGGGGGTAGTTGCTTTTTTTTTTTTAAACCTTTATTTTGCCTCTTTGTCAGTTAAACAAAATGTGGTAAATTTTGAAATCACCAATCTGATTGGTCAGGGAAGAACGAAAGTAAAACAAAGCACAGGCTATCGACGACCGCCCGTGGAAGACATTACTTGAAACGTAATAATGCGTATTAAAACTTTTTCCCAGAAAACTCGTCCTTGAATTATCCATCGATTAAAATGGCTCTGATCTTGACAAAAATTCTCAAATCTTGGAGTTCAATGAAATACGGAAGTCCCCGGTTTGAGAGCTTTTGGGGAGATGAGGATAATTTTGATCGATATTTGAAGGATGAGTATTTTAGCCAAACTACGTGCCTTTCCGGAGTATGACAGTTAACTGGTTATAAGCCAAAAACTAGAGGCGCCTAAATGAGCCAATAAAATGGAGAGAGAGAGAGAGAGAGAGAGAGAGAGAGAGAGAGAGAGAGAGAGAGAGAGAGAGAGAGAGAGAGTGAGTAAATGTGACTCACATTTTGGCCCTTGACATTCGTCAGGAGATACACAACAAAACATGAATATATTATAAGGTCACAAAATATCACATTTTGTGAAATGTGGAAGTAATGTAAATGTTTGGAGAGGGTGTTGGATATGGATGCAAGAAGAGGCGCAAGAGAAGGTAGGGGGTGGGGGAGAGGAGAGAGAGAGAGAGAGAGAGAGTGAAAGAGAGAGAGAGAGAGAGAGAGAGAGATGTATATGTTTGTGTGCGTGTGTGTAATAAAGAGTACTGCAAAAATGTCTTAAATATGGGGATGGGGATGAGGGAGAGATAGATCGGGTTATTTGTACATTTTACCAAATATATAAACGGACAAAATGAAAGGAAAGAGAGAGAGAGAGAGAGAGAGAGAGAGAGAGAGAGAGAGGGAGAGAGAGAGGAGGAGGAGGAGGAGGAGGAGGGAGGGAGGGAAGGAGTAAATTAGTGAGTGATAGAGACAGAGAGAGAGAGAGACAGAGAGAGAGAGAGAGAGAGAGAGAGAGAGAGAGATAGAGAGAGTGGGCAGGTAGGAGCGCTAGAGTGACAGAAGAAAAAAAAATATATATTGTGTGAGAGACATAGAGAGCGAGAGAGAGAGAGAGAGAGAGAGAGAGAGAGAGAGAGAGAGAGAGAGAGAGAGAGAGGGTTGTTGAGAGTGGTCGGTTTAAGTCTGGTAGGAGTAAATGTGTGGGTATGTATTTAGGTAGAGA
>NC_088362.1:85595691-85605691 GCF_034508935.2 Berghia stephanieae | reverse complement strand
AGCTGGTTTTAATCTCTCAAATATTTTGTAATAAAATAGGTCTTAATATTTGTCTTAAAAGTAGCTTCTGTATTGCATTTTCGTAGAGTCAACATTTAACGGTCTAAATGAAAATGTGTTTTGTCGGCGTACG
Source organism: Berghia stephanieae (assembly GCF_034508935.2). Taxonomy (NCBI): domain Eukaryota; kingdom Metazoa; phylum Mollusca; class Gastropoda; order Nudibranchia; family Aeolidiidae; genus Berghia; species Berghia stephanieae. The sequence goes on along the minus strand of NC_088362.1, from coordinate 85,605,558 downwards.
GCCAAATACTAATAAAGGGAGTGATAGTTTTCATTGACAATCTGCCTGGTGTTATTATTGTATTATCAGGCTATCCATCGGATCTTGCGCCACTGAGCACAATGTTCATTATTTAATGTTCCAGAATAATTCATGCTGTTATGTTAATTGGTTGACCCAAATGTCAGACATTTTGCCTAATTGATAACTGTTGCTGGTATGATCAATATAATGTAATAATCTGTGTTATGATGCAGTTACGCAATGGGAGCGATTTATATTCAGGTTCTCGTCCAACCGAGTCAACGATCACGTGATTTTTTTTTTTTGCTGCTCAATGGTTGGATATTTCTTAATAGATATGCGCACCCAGCTTTGTTTATGAAAGTTGTAACATACCCATGAGTCAAGCTGAACAAAATGACCAATTGTGATATTGGATATTTCAAAAGCTGGGAACACTTTTTATCAGGTAGTTCATTTGGGCACATTTTTCAATGTGACCAATGACTCGAGCACACGGAAAAATAATAAAATTGACACACAGTCACCTTTGCGGTTGCCAGTTAATGGGTTTTCAATACATTCTAGAACATTAGGAAAATATGTCTCAGCTTATCATCAAAGACATTTTTTAAACGTACCACATCGTTTGCTTTATTAATAGAATAGCACTTCGGTGCCATGACCAGGGAAAACGTTAATTTCCACGTACCCGGTCACAGATCAAACTCAATAATGATTGCCAGATATCAACACCACACAAAATAATATTATTTGCCAATAAAGTTTCATTTACGAATAGTAAGTAGGCCTATCCGGGAATTTCTTGGAAACTCACTTCAAAAGCTTTAAGGGCCATATAACTAGTTTATTCCTCGATAAGATGATAGTGATAGACTGTCGCAAAGTACTTTCCGCCAGATATATTAACCTCAGCTACTAAATGACAAATTGAATGGACAAGAAGTCAGGAAAAATCTTGAGCTCAAACTCTGAGCTTTCATGACCTTAGGGAGACTCATTGTTACTTGCTACATGTGGTGCCAGGTACCACATAGGGCTTCTATATTTTACAGTCTCTACCCCTATCTCTTTATGACTTTGGTTCCTTTCTGACCCCATGTTAATTATCGAACAACATTCCTCTCCTACTGAACTGAACGTCTCCAGCTGGTTTTCGACATGCCTCTTTTTCTCTTTCCCTCAGGTGCCCATGCCATTGCAGTCAATCTGCCCGGTGTCATTGTATTATCAGGCTAACCATCAGATCTTGCGCAACTGAGCTTAATATTCATTATTTGATTTATTCCTCAACGCGTGACACGTGTCCTATGAACTTACGGTGGGTAAGATGTGATTTTTATAATCTAACTGGACTTACTCGACCTAGTGTTATCTTCCATCAGCAACCGCATACGACTTCCAAATGGCAAGAACAGCTCAGTTGCCCCTGTCTCGCATTGTGCTCATGAGGTTTTAACTCGTTTTGAAATCGAACATATATTATATGTGACTCATCTCTTCCTTTTGGTATTTTGTTGGAAGGAACCAGACGGAGAAAAGAAGACTGAAAATAAATATGACGGGAGTCAGGAAGGAAGTTGAAGTTTATTGATGTTTAAAGGACAGAACTTAATGTCCTCAATTAGGATATTCATTTTAATCCAAATTTTATAAGTTGAACTTTAAATTAACTTGTAAGTGTCATTTAACCTCTGCCATCGTGTACTTATTTGCAGGTCTGATAACCCAAATTGTTATGGGCCCACTGTTTTAATGGAACTACTCTCAAAACAAGGCAAAATATCCATTATGACATTGTTAAATTAAGCCCAAAAGTGCGTTTGGTTATCAGACCTGCTAATATGTGCACGTAGACCTCGGCATATTATTTCCTTTTAGATACGATTGGCCAAATTTGTTCTCTTAAAGTCGCCTCAATAATTTTAAGGGCAATTGGCTAAAATTTTGGCTTTTTCTTCTTAGAGCGTTTTTTAAAAAAATGTTTTTGTTTTGTTTCAGAATAATAAAATGCCAGGGGTTCATAGGCTGAAATGTCTTGGATTCATCTCACTATTACCCAAAAAAAAATCTCCGTATTGATTTAATGTTTCTAATTTCATTTTTTTCCAGGCAAATTGTGACAAGAAGAAGACACTACAAATAGATAAAGAATTCAATTTGCTTTCCTGTGAAAGAATGTATCTCGATCACATTATTTCATTTTATTCGAGGTTGGTAATTGTCTTTTTCTTTTGGGGAGCATTCATCAATGTTGGTGCCTCTGCTGTAAACAGCAGAGAGATTGGTGATCTTCTCGAAAGGACGCTGTCTTCTTTGGATAAAATGTTGTTATTCTTTGGAGATGATTTTGCCTCTGTCAATGTTGATGGGCTGTTCGGAATTCGTGTAGGACAAGGTAAGGCGAATGCTTTTCTATCAAATGTTATTGTCAAAACTATTTCTTCACAAAAATTGTTTTCAGTCACTCATAGTATCAAAATTCACTTGTAAAAATATTGAGCCACTAGTCTGGTTGCCAAACCATGAACCCCCCCCCCCCCCCCCGCCCCCCAAAGGCGTCCGCAACTTTTTTTGTGGGCATTTAATCAAATTTAAACATCTCTAGACTAAATATATGAAAAGTACTACCTTGAGCATATTGAGTAATTTAGAGAAATTACGTCACAAAGGTCACGAAAAGGTCATTTTTTTAAATCCCCAAAAAATAATTTTATATTATACAGAATGAACGGTTTAGTCGAATCAAGTGCAAAAATACATCTATTTTTATTAATTGACCGAATAGTTGACAAATTATTAGCAATCTAAATATCCAAAAGGCCAATGTCACTGATAAGGTCGTCTCGTGAAATAAACCAAATGTTGCCGTGTTTGGTATCAAATTAAGTCTTGGCAGTAACGTTGTAGACATTCCAAGATTAAAGTACGTGTTTGGGTTATAAACACAAGCTTTAATTCAATAGTTTTACAAGCTTGTCTTAACCCTCTCCTTACCGATAATTTTCAGTATATTTCCAGAATGGCAGACTTATCTAGCAGAAAAATTGATTTTATAGACTCAAACAATTTCTCTACAATCAAACTTTTTGTTCTTATAAATTAAACAAAGACCATTCTTCAAAGTTGGTGACGTACAAAATAAATCTGTATAAGAAAAATGTATATTGTGTCGTAACAAATGTGACGATTTTGCTGTAGGTGGTTAGGAGAGGATTTAAACCAACGACAACTCTGAACTAGGAGGACGAGACGGGCTGCCTGTTATGCCCTATAATGCATTCTCCTTTTTACATCTCAGTATGGTGAGAAAATGTGAGTGAAGATATTTTTTCAAGAACTCAACATTGCGCCACCAAAATTCACATGATTACAAATAACCCTATTAACATGACATCAGCCTTTGTTTCAAGTCATCTCGAAGTCCCTGCTGTTTTGGGGTGTTTTTTTTTACCAGTGCCAGCAAATGACTGTTTTCTTTCGTCTTCCTTTTTTTTTTTTTTGGGGGGGGGGGGGGGGGGCTTTGTATTCTTGTGGTATAACACTCGTCCTTGACCCATAAGTTTCCTGTCTTGAGTTCTCCTGAGTACGGCGTAAAGTAGAGTCCTTGGAAAAGGTTCTTAACTCACATTATCTCCCTGCACTTAGGTGTAAAATGAGTATCTAAGTCGGTAACAGCATCCTCTGTTGAAAAAAAAATTGCAATAGCGCATTAAAAGTATTGTGTTTCGTCTCATATGTTAATGTTCAGTGTTGCGAATAACTTGGGGCCTCTATGTTCACTTTCAGTGGATATGGTTCTATATTAAAAACTTTTTAAGATAACTAATTTTTTGGTGGAATTATAAAACCATTATATTATGAAACAAAAATCAATATGAAAGCTTTGGTAACAAACATACGTGCTGAACAATGAATATTTCGAGGCCAAAACTGTTTATTAATTGTCATGTAGCCTTAGTATTAATTTATAAGAATAAGAAACTTCCCGAAAGATTTTATTGGTCCCAGAGTCTTCGTTAATTGATCATATCTTGCAAATATTCAAATAGGGAAAGGAAGGTGTTGATTTTATAATTTAAAACAAGTAAATACTGTTGTCTTTTTTCACGTGACTAAGGTAATTATTGTACTAATAATAATAATAATAATAATAATATAATAATAATAATAATAATAATAATAATAATAATAATAATAATAATAATAATAATAATGATAATGATAATGATAATAATAATAATAATAATAATAATAATAATAATAATAATAATAATAATAATAATATATAATAATAATAATAATAATAATAATAATAATGATGATTGTCATGGTCTCAAGTGAGTAAAGAGCTACTCGACTATGCATAAAGATATATGTAGAATGAGGCCCCAGAATTTACTAGTTACTATAAATGAAAAACAATTAACGATTTGTTTACAATGAAATAAAAATAATGATGAAATTTAATTAAAAGAGATAAACAGTGATCGTGGCAGTTACAAATAGAGATATGAATATTTTACGTAACTTATGATAATATGTCAGGTTTGTAAGTTTACGTTTCCAGGCAGTTGATGGGCTTGGATGATCTATTCCTCTGATAACAGGATCGGACTCGTAAAATTCCACTTCCAGGCAATTGGTAATGGTTTAATATGTAATCCTTTGACAGCGGGCTCGGGTTTGATCCTTGAAGTTTATACAATCAAAGTTAAAAGCTCCGGCGTCTTAATGGTGTAGATATAATATCTACAAAGTCCCAAAAGATAAAAATCTTACAGTATATAGAAGGAATAGAGCGACTGGCCGTCCGGCATAGATTGTGAAGAGAAGTGAGTGTCAAATGTTAGACCTATCAGCTTTTATAATAAGTGGCTACGTGACAGAATGTAGAACGAAAAGTATTCACTAATTAGAAATTAATTCGAGGGAAGGCTATAAAAGGAAAGACGATCTAATATTAGAAGGTAAAGTTTATCTAAGCCTACCGAAATATAACTGGAGTGAGATGAATTCAGTTCTTAATAAAATAAAATTTAATAAGATAATTGTGAACAACCTTTACTGTGACACCCCCCACCCACGTTTAAAATATACTCTTTAACCATTATGGGAAAGATAGATTTTACAAACGGAAGTAAATTTACTATCATGATACTCTAGCATTAATCCATTGTTATGATTTGTGCTACAATTAAATTATTTATTAACTAGACATGGAAATGTTTATATTAACGTAGGTATATGAATGGGTGACAATAACAATGAAAGATTGTGATTACAAATCATTGTGATGAACAACATGATGGCAATGTGATTACAAATCATTGTGATAAACAATAGTGATGGCAATGAAGCATGATTTAAGTCGATGATATGAAGGTAATTTACTGAATGAAATGAATGAAAATGTAAATGGAATATTGACATTTCAATTATTAATCATAAATGAGTGAAAATTCATAACAATAATAGATAAAGAGAAGATTTCCCAAATCATGAATGGGTATGGTATATATATCCAAACAATACTCAATGCTACATTAAGTTGGGTCATCATGTTTACAAATAAAATTATCGAAATTGTGCGTTCTGATTTGGCATAATTTTCGAGGTAACTAACAGTATGCATGGGAGGTTAATTTATACCCTTCTCTCGTGTTTACACTAATCGAGAAAGTAGGTCGGCGTGAATATTTTCACAGCCTGGTATGTGAGAGATACTGAAAGTGTAATTTTGCAAAAATAGACTCCACCTTAGTACTCTACTATTATTCATTTTGTTATTTCTTATGTACGTGAGTGGTTTATGGTCCGTTTCGACCACAAACTCTTTTAGCAGTAGATATCTGCTGAATGTCTTTAAAGCAAAGACGATGGCCAGTCCTTCACGCTCTATTACAGAGTATCGTGATTCTCTGTCCAATAATTTTCTGCTTGCATATAAGCAAGGCATTAGAGTTCCCTCATGTTCCTGCGATGCCCTTATCAGACGCGTCAGTTTTACAACAAATTCTTTTGACATGTCGGGTAATTTAAGAATTGGTTCTGAACAGAGTAATGCCTTTAATTGGTTAAAGCTATTCTGACACGCTTCTGTCCAAACAATTTTGTTCGGTGACCCATTCTTTGTCAGATTTGTTAGCGGTTGTCGCGATGTGCGCGAAGTTGTAAATGTATTTCCTGTAAAAATTTAGGAGCCCAAGTACTTTGCGTACTTCTTTTTTTGTCTTAGGTGGTTGCAATTGTGCGATTTTTGTTTGTTTTTCTGTCTCGGGTGTCTGTGTCCCATGACCAACGGTATGACCGAGAAAATCAATTTTGTAAAATGCAATGCTTGTTTTTGACGGTTTTGTTGTTAAAGAATTACGTTTTAATGCTTCAAGCACTAATTCTAAGGTTGTCATGTGATCAGTCCATGAGTTTGAGAAAATACATGCGTCGTCGAAGTATGAGAGTGTAGACGGGATGTCTTTTAATAACATACGCATCATTCTTTGGAATGTCGATGCGGCTGTCGATAATCCAAATGGCATATAGTTAAATTCTAACAATCCTAATGGTGATTGAAATGCTGTGTATTTCTTACATGATTCTTTCAGTGGAATCTGCCAGTAACCTCTAGAAAGATCACATTTTGTCATGTATTTTGCTTGAGATAAGGCAGCAAATAAATTCTCTTGATTTGGTATTGGTTCTGCATCAAACACTGTTGCTTCATTTAATTTGCGAAAGTCGATACATAGCCTTATCGATCCGTCTTTCTTTTTCACTACTACTATTGGTGATGAGTATGGGTTTGAAGAATATCTAACTATTCCTGTATCTAGCATATCCTTAACTTCCTTTTCAACTTGTTCTCGTGCGTGAAATGGAATAGGATAGTTTTTCACGTTGATAGGGGTAGATGTGGTTAACTTTATGTCGTGTTCCACTAATGTTGTATGTCCGGGTGCGTCTGTAAAGAATGACTGGTACTTTTCTAATAATGACCTGATTTCTCGTTTCTGACATTCGTTTAGTTGAGGATTGATTGTGACGTCATTAATTGTACTATTTTTAGAGTTACCGTGTTGTGGGGTGTGTTGTAGTTCGACATCATCGCTGTGAGTTTCGATGATTAATCCTACATTTGCAGCTTCAACATGGTTAAATATTGGTTGTGATAATCTGCCTCTATCGAAATATTTTTTTAGCATGTTTGCATGGAATGTCTTTGTTGTGTTGTTAATTTTAATCTCGTAATTAACATTAGATTTTACTGCTGTTATTTTGAATGGTCCTTTCCATGTAGCTAAAAGTTTACTCGAGTCATCGGGTAAGAGTATTAGTACTTTGTCACCAATCTCAAATTTTCTTGACTTGCTTTTTCTATCGGAGTATTCCTTGTATTTCTCTGCTTTTTTAGTGACGGATTCCTGTGCTAGCTTACACGTGTCCTCTATTCTGTCTTTCAGGTTTCTTACATATTCGTAAGCAAACATAATTTCGTTATTGTCCTCCTCATTCCTTTACAAATGTCGGCTACTATATTGATCGGGCCGCGAGGTGATCGTCCATACATCAACTCAAATGGGGAGTAGCCTGTAGATTCTTGGGGTATTTCTCTATATGCAAATAGGATTGCTGGTAAGTATCTGTCCCAATCATCTGGTTTTTCTGCTGACACTTTTCTTAACATATTCTTTAGAGTGCCATTAAATCTTTCACAAAGACCATTTGCTTGGGGGTGGTAGGGAGTTGTGAATGAGTGTTGGATTCCCATGAGTTTCATGGTTTCATGCATCATATGTGATGTAAATTGGGGTCCATTGTCCGACAGTATCTCATTTGGTATGCCTATTCTAGTAAAAATTGTCATCAATGCTTCAGCGATGTGATCCGATGTAGTTGATTTCAATGCTATCGCTTCTGGCCACCTGGTTGCGTAATCGACTAGTGTTAGTATGTGTGTATGGTTTCTATCTGATTTTGTTAAAGGGCCTATAATGTCAATTGCAACTTTTTGAAAAACTTTTTCAATAACTGGGGTTGTCTCTAATGGCAATCTCGGTATTCTGCCTTTTGCGACTCTTCTTTGGCATGTGTCACACGATTTCACATATTCTCGGACGTCTTTAGTAATTCCAGGCCATGTGAAATTCTCGGATATTCTCTTCAATGTGGAAGAGCTCCCAAGATGTCCAGAAGTTATTGAATCGTGCGCTATTCCAAGGATTTTGTTTCTGTAAATACTCGGCGTGACCAGTTGTTTAGCTATTTTGTTTCTTTTCCTATGTAACCTGAACAGAATATCTTTTTCAATGGTGTATTCAACTTTTGATTTCGTCCCTTTGTTTGCGATATTGAAATATGATGTTAAAGTCGGGTCCTTTTTCTGTTCTTCAATGAACGTGTTCCTGTCAAATTGTTGTGGTTCTAGAGAAATAGTCATTGGCTTCTCTGTTGTCTTAGTCATATTTCTTGTTTCTGCTAGACAAGCTGTTTCTTGGGTTAATGACCATTCTTTTACATCTGTTGGGTTGTCTTTAAGACCTTTTATATTGCCAACAATAACATCAGCGACGGGGTTGGGAAGTATACAGCATTCCACTATTCCTGTATAGTATGGGGTTTCTATGTACACATTAGCTGTTTCAAAGGTTTCGACTGTGCCACTGAATGTGATGCATTGTACCGTTTTTCCAGTTTTGTCTTCGTCATTGATCAAAGATGCGTTTATTCCTACTGTACTGCATCCTGTGTCTCTCCATATTTTGCAATCAGTTCCATTAGCTTTGCCTTCACAAAAAAATAGCGATCCTGATTTGTGAGTTTGTGTTAAAAGTGACATACCTTTCACGCAATACACATTTATATTTTCTCCTGACATTACTCGTGTCTGATTATTTACACTTGTTTGGAGTGATGCATTTGCAGTTTCTTTTGGATATCCCACGATTTTGTAACATTTGTCTGCTGTGTGGCCTTTCATTCCACAATATTGACATTTAATTATAGGTTTGTTGGTTTTCTTATACTCAGTATTATTGTCAGTGCTATTTCTTGTTTTGTTTTGATAGGGTCGGCTATGGTCTCTATTGAACTGTTTGTTCCATGGTTTGTTACTATGGTCATCCTGTTTCACTTGCGTGTTCCGAGTGATTGATCGGCTCGTTCTATTTGAGTACTGAACTTTAGGTGTACCTGGACTCTGAGCAGCGGCAGCGTAGTATGGTTCCTTCAATGTTCTGCTAAGGGGTGTCAATGGATGTGCGCTGTTAAAGTTTTCTGCGTAGATTTTTAATTTGTCCAAGTTTTCTGGCTTTCTCTCTTTAAAGAATGCGACTAAATCTGGGTTGCAAGCTTGATAGATTCGATTCTTCAGCGTGAGATAGTAAAGGCCTGCAAAGTCGTCTTGTTTTACGTTTGCCAACTCAAGCCGCCGATTTAGAAATTGAGTAATTCGGTTCACGAATGTATTAAAGTCTTCTCCACTTTCCGGTTTTGCAGTGTGAAACCTTTCCTGGTAACCATCTTCCGTTAATCTAAATCTTTTTAGTAGAGCGTCTTTAATTTTTCCATAGTCATCTGCATCTTCAGTTGTTAAGGTATAGAAAACTTTTAGCGGTTCTCCAGATAAGCAGTTAATCAAGGCTGTGGCCCATTTGCTTTCTGGCCAACGATAACCTTTAGCCTGAACTTCGAATCGGTGTAAGAAGGATTCTAGACAGTCTGAGCGTTCATCGTATGTTGGCATGCGTGGAAGTTTCACGAAAAATTCATCACTATTATTATGTTTTCTTTCATGACCGGTTTTTGTTTTTTCAATTTCCAGCATCATTTGGGTCCTTTTGGTTTCTTCTTCTGCTAAAGCTATTT
>NC_088362.1:85573191-85590691 GCF_034508935.2 Berghia stephanieae | reverse complement strand
AAATAGAGGTCATCAGAAAAACCATTTAGGAATATAGACTACCATCAATAATGAACAAGACAGCCTGTTAGTGATAAATACTCACTAAATTATATCAATCAGACTATAAATGTTAAAGGTTACACACAGTTTTGTGTTAGTGTGGCTGATGTTGTAAGTATTTTACTTGAACGCAGAGCATTAACTTTAAAATCAACTTCACCAAAGTAGAATATTTGCCTGGGTGGAAAGACTATAGGTAAAGAGTTTGTCTTGAGACGTCCTTACTAGATATGACTTCCAAATTTAAACATCTTCCTCATCCTCACCCCCTCTTCATCCTCACCAACAAAAACTCCTCCCCCTTTACCTCTTCCACATCCATATACACCTCCTCTTCCTTCTTTTTCCTCTCCTCATCCGCCATCGCCTCTACCACATCCTCTTCATGTTCTTGCTCTTCTTCTTCTTCTTCTTCTTCTTCTTCTTCTTCTTCTTCTTCTTCTTCTTCTTCTTCTTCTTCTTCTTCTTCTTCTTTTTCTTCTTCTTCTTCCTCTTCTTCTTCTTCTTCTTCTTCTTTGTCGTCTTCTTCTTCTTCTTCTTCTTCTTCTTCTTCTTCTTCTTCTTCTTCTTCTTCTTCTTCTTCTTCTTCTTCTTCTTCTTCTTCTTCTTCGTTTCTTCTCATCCATCTTCTCCCCTTCCTCCTCCTCATCCTCCTCCTCCATCTCTTGCAACTACTACTACTATTACTACTACTACTACTACTACTACTACTACTACTACTACTACTACTACTACTACTACTACTACTACTACTACTACTACTACTACTACTACTACTACTACTACTACTACTACTACTACTACTACTACTACTACTACTACTACTACTACTACTACTACTACTACTACTACTACTACTACTACTAATACTACTACTACTACATCTACTGCCACTACTTCATCTTCTTTATCTTTTCTTATTCTTTTTATTCTTTTTCTTCTCTTTTTCTTCTTCTTCTTCTTCTTCTTCTTCTTCTTCTTCTTCTTCTTCTTCTTCTTCTTCTTTTTCTTCTTCTTCTTCTTCTTCTTCCCCTCCATCACGATCATCATCATCATCATCATCATCATCATCATCATCATCATCATCTTCATCGAGCAAATCAACAACTATCACCATCATCATGAACCAATAAAAACAAGACTGCCACCACCGTGACACCATCCAACCGTCACCAAGGGATGTCCATGAATTATAAACGACATCACCGTGATTAATGGCTAATGAGGAGACACCTTCACTGACACAACCAAAGCTGTCGTTAAGCATCGCTATTAATGATTCTGGTTTTATGACATGGACTATGGCCATAAAATTGCCGATCAGAACCACAGGAGTTTCCCTAATAAAGTTGGAGTTGGTGGTAGTGATAGTGGTGGTAGTGGTGGTGATGATGCTGTCGCTGCTGCTGCTGATGATGATGATGATAATGACGACGACGACGACGATTATGATGATGATGATGATAATCACGATGATGATGATGATGATGATGATGATGATGATGATGATGATGATGATGATGATGATGATGATGATGATGAGGTCGCAGAGTTGTTTTTTTTTCCAAACTGAAGGTCATTTAAATCAATCGATTTTTGAAGGACGAGTTTTCTGGTCAAATGTTAAAATACTTGTCTCTCCAGAGTACGGCAGTAAACTGGTTAAAGCTGGATTGATGATATATTGAAACTCAAATATGGCATTGCTCAGTATTACTCCTCCCATTCTTCTTCTAATGGTGTCACACTATTTATTGATTTATTATGTGATGATGATCTTTCAAGGACGCAAACTCATCGCCGCAATCGTGTACTGTCGTAAACTAGATGCTCTGTGGTTTCGGGCTCTTGACCACAACGAGTTCATGTTGGACAGCTGGCAAGTCCCCACTGATGAAGTGAGCATGCCGTGAGGCAGGTTCTCGACTGAAGTCGGTTCGCTGCCACCCAATGTCTCCTCTTGCTCGTGGAGAAGCCTGGCAACTTCTCACTTAGTTTCGAAAAGTCGGTGTCCTGCCCCCTCAAGGGATTGCATTCGTCTAAACCGACTTCCATCTCGTATATGCAGCTCAGTTCGAAGTCAAAGAAGCTCCGTACATGGGTTGCCGGGACTTATTAAGGCTCGAAACAGGGGCACCGTCCATGATGCGCTTGAGAGGGGTCTCCCCATTCTCTCCCTTTTGATCTTATTAAGCCAGGTGTTTGTAATCGTCTCCCGACGGACCTAGGTAGAAAGGTGAGGGTGGGTGGGGAGGGGGGGGGGAGGGGGATTGCTGCCATTATCCGGCCCCATTCTCTAGGTGTTGATGCTATCGTTCGCGAAACCATATGCATGGACTTGAGAAATTTTACATCAACCTTCTCAACGTTCTTGCTTCTACCCCACACTGGAGTTCAATACTCCGCGGTGGAATAGCATAGTGCCAGGGCTTGATCAGCATCCCAAGTTGTTCCCGCCAGCTTCCACAGAAGACTGTTGCTTTTCTCTATTCCGGGCAACTCCTTCGAGATGAACCCGATAGGTAAGGCTGCCATCCAGCATAACCCCCAGGTACCTCGGATTTTGGCTCTTAAAGGAAAGGCTGATCCCTGACGAGGAAGTTCAGTTTACGGGTGTGCCAGCTACTGCATATGTGAAATGCAGTTCCGCGGTGTTTTGAAGTGTTCATCTTCAGGTACTACTTGTCAAAGTAGGATTTGAATCTGGTAATGTCCTCAATGAGTACACTCTTGAGACAGGTCCACACTTTACTTTGAGTAACGAGCGCCTAGTCGTCCGTGTATTCCAGCCTCAATAAAAACGTGTTCGGCATGACGCTAATGTAGATATTAAACAACATTGGTGCCAGATCCCTCGGGGACTTTATTCCTCAGTTTCCTGACTTTGCTTGTGTTATCTCCCAGAGCGACGTCGAATTGTCTTTCCCCTACGACTGAAGAGAACAATTTCAATGTCTTTTTGCACCTTATGGTTTTTGCTAGTTTTAGCATTAACCCTTCGCATCAGACCATATCGTACGCATCTGATATGTCTATAAATACAGCACCAGTTTGGTGTTTCCTGTCGAACCCTGCTTCAACATGCTCTGTAAGCCCGCCTGCTTGGGTTGCAGGACAGCGCCTATAACCGGCCCCCATTGGTCCAATAGCACACGCTCCAAAAGTTTGTACAGGCAGCCCAGAAATGATCATATGGGACGTTCAGTACGACTCTTTGTCCGCAGGTAACGAGTCCAAAATCGTACGGTATTCCTTACGGACGCCGCGCTCGAGATAGATTCAGATTGGGTCTGCCAGTACTCCTTGTACACCTTTTCCGACTCCTCCGTCCTGCAGGGGGTGTAGATTGCCCCGTAACCAGCAGCCTGTTAAATCTGGTTTTGTTCTCGGACTCGGGAGGAATGGAGTGCAGACCTTCTAGATATAGGAAGTAAATTCCTCCCCGTTCGCCTTTCTGAAGTTCCATCTGCAGAGTGAAAGAGACTGCACTATCTGGATTGTCACTCCAGCTGTGACAAGTACCGGCATGTGCTGCCTATACGGTAAGTGGCCAAGGACCGAATGTCTGCTTAACTTGCAACGGTTTCCCGCTCATTCCCTTCGTCACGAGGGTGAGGTCAGGAGTATACTTCTTCTTATGACGGGTGCACCTGAAGGTACCCTTGGCCGTAGGATCATGCACTAGGTGCTGATCGTTCCAGTCCATCCATGAGTGAAGTTGTCTACCTGCCTCGTTGCAGTTTCGGTAGCCCCACTCGTGGCATTAAAGCCCCCCAGACAGATGGAAGGATGGCTAACCACTGGGACCGGTGGTGTAGTCCAAGTCGCTCTCGGTGGCTTGTAAATGTTGTGCAGATACAACCCACCTACCTCCATAGAAATTCTATTCACCCCGTTGCTGTCGGTAATGCTCTCTGTGCCCCTTACGTTCAAAGACTCTTTGGCGTAAACACTAACACCTCCTTTGAGCCTCGAAGTGTTCTCTCGTTGGACCACCATATGGCCTGGAATCTGGAATCGAGAAGATTGCGCACCTGAGTAAAGATGGGTCTCCTATACTGTAGTAAGAGAATATCAACGCTATGGACGGTCAGTAGCCTTGATAAAATCTAATTTTTGGCCATACTCTGGCTCTCGATATTGAGGGACAGTATGTTCGTCGGGTCGCTAACTCGATATCCCTTTTTCCAGCTAAATTGAGTTGGGATGTTCGCCGATTTCTCGACTGTGCTGACGACCCTGGCGACACGATCTCAAGGCGATCGACCGCTTCGCCATTGAGAATGTGTTGTGAACTTGATAACCATGCTGTAGTAGTGTGGAGCCCGGGATGGCCGAAGCCATATATCAAGGCGGGCCGTTCAAGGAGCCCGCGTACCGGCTCGACATCCGGGATGGTCTACTGATGGTCGACCGGAATTACTCATTTGCTGCATCATTTTGTATGCCATTCAATTTGTCATTGAATCAAATCATATAATTATGCTCATAATGAGGAAACTAATAAGCAGTTAGGCCGGACAAAATATTGTTCATAATTGGATTAAATAGTCTGATGTCACGTGGCCCAGACAATTTGTACTTTTTATTATTCATGCTGGCTAGAACTATTCATATGTCTTGTGATCAGAATGTGTAAAAGTCAAAACATGATCAGATTTATAATGCTTTTTTACCTCTGGATACGCTTTTATGCTCGTCGGAGAAATATTTCATAAGGACGTCCGCCATTGTTCCGATTGTTTAGAGCCAGTTACTAAGTTACCATGCATCATTACGAGGGAAGTGGCGTTACGACTGTTGAAGCGTATTACCAGGTATAAAATGTATTGAGGGCAAATATAATATGGTTTTACGATCACGATTCGTTTCACTTTACGCACGTGCACACATCTATTTAGAATAATATGTCTGATGAGCGAATGTAAATATACATTGTTGGAATGGAGAATAGTTTTTGTGGTGGTTTGAGAGTGTCTTCGTCAAACAATAAGACCTTGTATGAGTTTTTAACTTTGCCAATACAATATTTATACACAGGTTTACAGACACGAAAACACATTCTACCCCCCCTCTCTCTCTCTCTCTCTCTCTCTCTCTCTCTCTCTCTCTCTCTCTCTCTCTCTCTCTCTCTCTCTACTCTCTCTCTCTCTCTCTTTCCCCCAAGACACACACACACACATATACACACACACACTGGCACAGACACACACACACACACACACAATATATATATATATATATATATATATATATATATATATTATATATATATATATATAATAAACATTTCAAAGATAATTATGATAGTTTGACTGCTACAACGTTGTATCAAGCGTAAGCTCTGATCAGGAAGTGGAAGTGAAAGTAGATTGTTGTGTTTTACGTATTTTTCTAGATTCGTATTTATGGAGGTTCGTAATTATATAAAAGGTGTTTGTTTCTCTGTTTGCATGAGGATGTTAGTTCGTTTCTTCTGTTGAGTGTTGCTATCTTTGGTTTTGTGATGATGAAGAATTTTTTTTCTAAGCAGAGGTTGCAAATCTTAGAAGAGGGGGAGTACGACTGTGCTCTGGTGATGATTTTCCACGTGATACTGTGTTGTATGTTTTTTTCTTTGAGGTTCCAAATGTGTTCGCTTAATGTAGTAGAATGTCGTTTGTGTATGTTTCTGAATGAAGATTTATGCAGGTTGTATCTGGTTTTGAATGAAGACTCGGCGAGGCCAATGTATGTTTCTTGTTTTGGTGTGTCTGGTCGTGTAACTGTGGCTTGATAAATAACGTTTTGAATCAGGCAATTGTCGATTAGTGGGCATGTTGCCTGGGTCCTGCAGTTGCATTTTTTCTCTAGGTTGTTGCTGGGCTGAGCTGGCTGTGATAGTTTTCGTTTATTGTTGGAGGAAATAATGTTTTGTATGTTTGGCATGCAGGTGTATCCTATTTTGATGTTGTTTTTGTTCATGCTATATAGATATATAGATATATAGGATATAATATACTATATTTATTCCTTTCAAAATAGGGTTGGGGGTAAATATTGTTCCATATAGCCCATGATAGATTTTTGCCAACAAGCACAAAATTACTGGTAAATCAAAGAATTATAAAACTATTTTTTTAAAAACTGATTACAAGTAACTTACTAACCTTTCTCAAATTAAGGATGATTCTATCATCCGTTAACCCAAATGGTTATTAATAAAATCTGCTAGGTCATGATGATCTGTCCTTTGATGTTGGGAATTGCCATCTAGCTGCCCTGTTTCCAGAGTCATTTGTACGCATCCATTTACTTTATTACTAGACCGATTTTGATCTTTGGTGGCTCAATATATTCGTCTCAAACCATGTTAATTTCCACAATACAGTAATAAAATAATTTAAATAGATGAGTGCCTGCTTGCAAATCCTTTATCTCTCCCAAATATTTCGGGTTTCGCCACACACACACACACACACACACACACATATATATATATATATATATATATATATATATATATTTTATATAATCGGGGGAGGGGGGTCCTTCATAATTTTTATCAAACATTCAATTCACTTCTCCTCTTGTTCTTCCTCTAGTTTGTTTCCATGAAAATGAATAACGTGTGTCTTTGGAATTATTTATTATACCCTTAGTGGGCTATTGATTCAGCCATACACCCGGACCCATTATCTCGTTTAACGAGACACCAGTGGGTTAAGATAAATGCGATGAATACGATGTGGTGAGTTCATGTTGTCAATGAATGCACGGCGAATACGCTTTTAACTCCATTCATGAATATGCTCGGAAGGGAAAAAGAAATGCATGAATATGATGGTCATGTATCTAGAATTCTCTGCCTCGAAAAAGTATTCCCATGCCGTCGGCCCGGTTTACTGCTTTTATTGGTAAATTGCTGCATATACGTTCGTTGAACGGCCTTAATATCTTAACTAACAGTCGTTTTATGCATTATTCGTAATTTTGTGACAACCCGACAGTATCAATATGGGAAGCTGTCAGCTTCATGTTCCTGTTTCCTTTATCTACGATCAGCGAGACGTTCTATCCTTTCATCCTCGGACACACGGAGAACACGATTTCGATGAGATTCTCGTTGTCAATCTCTCTATCCCAGCTCTCCCTCGAAACCCCACGTCACCTCTTCGCCTCATGATGAGTAAACTCAGAGATGCTTTATTTTTTGTTTTTACCCAAAACAAGAGTAGATAGAAGTGAATTAACCAAGCTTTAGTTTGACTACAGCTCACTAATATCAATTGAGTCATACGCCCCCCCCCCTTCCCCCCTCCCCCCTCCCCCCACCCTTTAAAAAAATCAGAAAACGATATATATATATATATATATATATATATATATATATATATATATATATATATATAATACATACATATATATGTATATATATATATATATATATATATATAAAAGAGAGAGAGAGCGAGAGAGAGAGAGAGAGAGAGAGAGAGAGAGAGAGAGAGAGAGAGAGAGAGAGAGAGAGAGAGGAGAGGGGAGGGAGGGGCCTTTTTTATATTGTCACTTTTGTTGTCATTGTCACTCTTGATCTTCGAAAATGTAAAATCTTTCGATATTGTTCCATGCAAGATGAATCACTTATATATCTATTTATAGTCTAATTTGATGGATTCATTCAAATCGACATGCACTTATTTGCAAGTCTGATAACCAAATTCCTTATAGGCTCATTGTTGTAATGGTGTTGTACTGGAAATCTAAATAAAATGACGTCAAATATTGTCCAAAACAACAATGTTAAACAAGGCCCATAAGTGAGTTAGGATGTCAGACCTTCATATATGTAGGCACACGTCGATTCAAATCGAATTTAAAACAAATCAGATAATTATTTTTTTTGGTACTATGTTCAACATGATGATTTGACCCATTTTTGGGGTTTTCCTCTCTTAACTTGTCCGATGGAAAAGTGACTAGTCGCTCACTTTTTTCGAAGTAAGACTTGGCATATTATTTTATAATGATTAGTTTTTAATTACAAAACTCCTTAAACCCCTGGTGAATTATGTACCAGAGTGTAGAAATAGTAATAGAATGATTATAATTATTTTTAATTTGAATATTTTCATGTTGATGCTTATATTATATTGACATTAGAAAATAACCAACAAAAAGCAAAACAAAACAAAAACAAACAAACCAATAACAATAAACTAAAGAACAAGAGTTTTAAAAAAACCCCAAAGAAACTCAAAACCAACTCCAACATTGAATCAACTCCACAACACTGGTTTGTGGTTCAAATGAAATAGGCAACGATGAGAAAGTCCATTACTGATGTACAGTGGACAGTACAGCCTGGACCAAATACGTTCATGACTCTATTCTCCAACAAGGAGAGATACGAATAAGTATGTTTGTGGTTTTAATCAAAAAGAATTCGTCAACAACAACAACAACAAAAATAACAACCCCGTGATTTTTGTCAGGGGACATGCGGCATTTTTTCAATCATTTGTTTGCATTCCAAGCCATTTCACAAAAGTATGTAGCATAATAAATAACGCATTGTTTGCAAATAAAACAGCTGCTATCGTTAATGATATCATCAAATTTGCACGGCAATGACACCACCATTCAATCAATTATTTATTACTCTGGATTCACGCCCGATTGCTGAATCCATTTAGCCTGCTTTCAAATTCAGTATTCAGAAAATAGGAACCACGAAGCGTTGGTGTTTAGGGAATGATCGGAATATGATCGAAACGTATCATGAGTTGGTTTTTGAGGTTAAACTACAACGAAATTAACTCTCTCCTTACCGATGAGTTGCAGTATTTCCCAAAATGGCAGGCTTACCCAAAAATTTGATTTTTAAACCCAAAGAATCTCTCTACAAAACAACTTTATGTTTTTATTAATTAAACAAAGATCATTCTTCAAAGTTTGTGGTGTACAAAATTAATCTGAATAAGGATAAATGTATATTGTGTCGTAACAAATGTGACGATTTTTCTGTAGGTGGTAAGGAGAGAGTTAAAGAATTAACAAAAAGGATTAAACGGGATTCTTATATGAAATCACACTGGTTGAAGAGAAATTGAGCTTCTAAGATAATATTGTCTTATTAATGCGCATTTTAATTGTCTTTGAGAGCCATTAAAATTATATATTTGGAGTGTATTTCAGTGTCTCTACCATGATAGGGCAATGTGTAACAAATGCTTGCTACACTTTAGTTTGGACGCTAGTCTGTTGAAAAGTATTCTCAAACGGATCTAACAGATCTAGCGCTCTAGCTTTGCTGGGTGGGAGAGGGGTCCAAAAACAAACAAAACAAAAACACAAAGACAAACAATAAACAAAAAAACCCAACTAATCTCGACCCCACTCGTGACTGACATCGGTTCCTTTAGCTTTGCTTCTGTTTATTTATGATTTATTATACCGTTTTATGTGATGAAAACAAACGTTTAAAATCACGACTAAATACAAGTAGCATTCGCACCCACTGCGTTTGCGTTCATACAATGTAAGACATATCAAATTGAGAAATACATAGTATGCGCTTGGCTGATAAGCTCACAATTTTGCCATCCGGAAGTATAACGGACCAACACACAAAACTGTGTGTAAACATGAACTTTTATAGTCTGGTTCATACAGTTTAGTGAGAAGTTCTCATAAACGTGGATGGCAAATAAACAATAACAAAGACCTGAGTGACGTCATCTTCGTTCTATCTATAGGGACCAGGCACCGGTAACGACCTGAACAAGTATTAATTTGATGATGATGATGATGATGATGATGATGCTGATGATGATGATTATTATTATTATTATTATTATTATTATTATTATTATTATTATTATTATTATTATTATTATTATTATTATTATTATCATCATCATCATCTTCATCACCATCATCATCATCATCATCATCATCATCATCATCATCATCATCATCATCATCATTATTATTATTATTATTATTATTATTATTATTATTATTATTATTATTATTATTATTATTATGATTATCGTATCGTATCGTTTAAGAGCAAATAGATTCTAAAAGCTTAAAAGCCTTTAAATGCTTTGTGTGACTTTCATGCATATATACAATTTATCAATTGTATAGCTAAATAGCATTCAATGTTAATTGGAAACGTTGGGTATTAAATATCTAACACATAAATACGTGTCATATTCAATATTCGTAGTATAATTAATTCTATTTACATTCATTTGGCTTGTCCAACTTTGTACATTCGACAGTTTCAAATAATTGATATATAAAATGCAATTATATCCAGTGTCATATTACATTATTCATCAAAATCAAATATTATGTTGGTAAGTTCTTTATCATTGGCATTCTTAAAAATATCAATTGAATTAGAATGTTTGTCTCAAACTTTATAGTCTTCCAAATTGTCACAGTTCTTTGAATTAGGTTTTTTTTCCTAAGACGAATTACATTTCAACAAATATGTTAAAGTTATCTCCCCTACTGTTTGTAACATGCGAAATAATTTATTAAAAAATCATTATAATCCATATTAATTGTAAAAACCATGCACGAGTCTATATATATATATATATATATATATATATATATATATATATATATATATATATATATATATATGTGAATAAAGTCATCTCTTATTCCCCAGGTTCCTTTCTGAGTATGCAGTTGACATAACAATCATGTTATTGTCACATATGTAATAGGAGAATAAGGGTTAGACCTACCAATGTCCTGCAATCTACATTTAGTACAATCAAAATAAAGCTACCAATTTTCAGACCAATTGTATAGTGAATTTATATCATTTTGTAAGCTATCTTTATCTAATGTTGGTGCATAAATTTTGGTGTCATCAGCAAAAATTTTGCATTTAGAATTTATAGTATCAAGTTTATCATTTATATAGATAATGAACAGTATAGATAGTTCGAAGATGACGTCACTCAGGTCTTTGTTGTTGTTTTTTGCCACCCACGTTAATGAGTAATGCTCACTGAACTGTTTAACCCGACTATAAACGTTCATGAATACACACAGTTTTGTGTGTTGGTCCGATATACTTCCGGATGGCAATGATATGAGCTTCTTAGCCAAGCGCATACGATCTATAGGACCAAGTACAGTGCCCTAAGGGACACCACCATTATTCTTATCATTATCATTATAATTACTATTATTATTATTATTATTATTATTATTATTATTATTATTATTATTATTATTATTATTATTATTATTATTATTATTATTATTATTATTATTATTATATTATTATTATTATTATTATTATTATTATTATTATTATTATTATTATATATTATTATTATTATTATTATTATTATTATTATTATTATTATCATTATTATTATCATTATTTTGTTGTTGTTGTTGTTTGTTGTTATAATAATAATAGAAATAATAAATAAATAAATAAATAAATACATAAACAAATAAATAAATAAATAGAGGGATAAATTGAAAAAAAGATAGATAAAAAAATAATCCAACAAAAAACTTGAGCTTTTATATAGCGCAATATCCACTAAACGTGCTCAAAGCGCTTGACAAGGGGCCCCTGGCCAACAGCAACACTTAACATGTAGGACGTGACATGACGCCTGTTAGGCGATATTACAGGGGGGGTTTTTTCGGTCAGGCACTCTTTTTACATCTGAGTACTGTGAGAGGATGTGTGTAAAGAGCCTTCTTCAAGGACTAAAGTATGCACCGAACGAGGCTGGAACCCAGGACCTTCCGATCCGTAAGCGACTTTCATACCACAAGACCACATAGCCGCAAAAATAGATAACAAGAAAATGGACATACAATTATTTTTTTAAAAAATGGAAACTAACAAAAAGACGACAAATGTTGGATGTTCTCATTACTGAGGTTAGAAAAAAAAATAACATACTCACCCGGGAGTTTTGCAAAGATAGGGAAAATAGATAAAATGTCAATAAATAATGGAAATAACACCCCCAATAAGATGTGTCATTGATTGTCAGTAACGAGAAATAATCTTATGTCTAAAAATATGTTTAAAAAATCTTTTTGTCGATACTTTGACAATATAAAATAATATCTGACTACTGTTGACATATTATTATCTTGTTTATTTATCCACAAGCATCACAGTGAGCGTATCAAACAAATTTTTGATTCATTATAATTTTTTTTTTTAACTTGAGCTTTTATTCAGCGCAATATCCACTAAACGTGCTCAAAGCGCTTTATAAGTTATTAAATAGACACTGTGGTTGCTGCTGTACCCCGTATTATTAAACGCCAGGTCTTCCTCTTAGTTTTCATTTAAAGAAAAAAATAAGAAGAATTTCAAAGAAAACATGTTCTCAAATTTCATTCATCATTTGCAGCAGTCATTATTATTTTTTTTTAAAACAGATAAAAGGATTTCATCTCATCATAGTCACGATTCACTAAAAAAAACTTAACAAATAAAAGAGAGGTCATTTAGGTCCCTCAACGTCTTAGAAAAATCAAGTGACACTGACTATATCAGTGGGTGTGCAGATAACTAGGATGCATAAAGAAACAGTATATATAGGACATTATGTTTACTCATTGTCAGAGGTATAAAATTAACACGGATGATATCACATAACTGGAATGCCTAAATTAATAATGATTAGGTATTTTTGTCTTCTCAGTCGTATAATCAATATACACTGATGCCCTGTGCCATCAGATAGCATATGTGAATATTGGGGCTCAGTCAAGTATGGCAGTTAAAAGTAAACAGGAATAGATAAGATGGCATTGATACATCTAATATTGCTTTTTAGAGATATTCATGCAAAAAATACTGACAGGCGTATGGCGAACACATGTAGGTACATGTAAAAACAACAACTTATTATGAAGAACTCTGAATTAGAAAAGAAATAGATTAGACCTATATGTTACACAATATCTACTAAATATGCATAATGCGCATTACCTTGAGCAGTAACGCTCAACATGTTGGACGAGAGGCTGAAAGACAGAAATAATATATTTTTATACCTTTTGAAAAATACTATGAAGTTTCTAACAAGGCATTCATTTTACACTTGCCTACGTGATAACTATATTTTGAAGATAGTTCTGTTATAAAACAATAAATCAAAATGACCTTACTCAGTGGTTTAATTGAATAATAATAATAATAATAATGATAATAATGATAATAATAATAATAATAATAATAATAATAATAATAATAATAATAATAATAATGATATAATAATACAATATTAATAATCAGAGGCGTTTGCTGGCTGTTTATTTAAGGCGGCATGGATCGAAAACATTCTCTCACCGTACTCAGGTGTAAAATGTGTACCGGACCGGAAACAGAATCGGAGGAAAATGTTATCTCGCCCAACAGACACCACGTCTCGTCTTCATGTTGCTATTGACTTAGGAGCTGTTTTTAAGTGTCTTGAGCTCACTCAGTGGATATTGCGAAATATCAATGTTCTAGTGGGTTTATTTTTTTAGAATGTGTGTATACAGTACAAACACACAAAAATATGTGTATCATTAAACGTTCATAGTCTAGTTAATACACTTTAGTGAGAATTACTCATAAACGCGAATGGCAAAAAAAAAAACTGTAACAGAGACCTTAGTGGCGTCAACTTCATTCTATCTATAGTTTTAATAATACACTTTAGTGAAAACTACTCATAAAACTGGCTGGCTAAAAACAATAACGAAGAACTGAGTGACGTCAATTTCGTTCTATCTATAACTGACTGTGCCATTTTGTTTGCACACAATGGGGGAAGGGATGCGTTATCCAAAGCAACAAAATATCATGGGATGATGAATTATGTACAAATGTCAATTGTGTATCCTGAATCCCATAGAGGCTCTCATATTCTTATTTTCCCCACGAAAATAGAATATTGTTATAGATAGTATGAAGTTGACGTCACTCAGGTCTTTATTATTGCTTTTTGCCACCCCCGTTTATGAGTAATTCTCACTAAACTGTATTAACCAGACTGTAACCCTCCTTCCGCACTAGGACAAAACTGTCCCAGGACAAATTTGTCCTGTCCCACTGGAGTAAATTTCTATTCAAAAGGGGTTCCGCACTAGGACAGGACTGTCCCGGGACACACCTGCGCGAATGCATTTTTTTTTACAAGATTCAATAGTTTATTTGTAGGCAATTGCAACTCTAATAATTCACATTTTATGAATCAACATAAGATACGACATGACGATGATTTTTTACACTGTACAATGGGATTTGTTTACATAAGATTTATATAATCATGAAATATTCTTATAGCAAGAGTAATGTTATTGCTGCTGCTAACTACTACTACTACTAACAAACTACTACTACTACTACTACTACTACTACTACCACCACCACTACTACTACTACTACTACTACTACTACTACTACTACTACTACTACTACTACTACTACGACTACTACTACTAATGGATGAAATAGAGGTCGCATATTTCTGTGCTTAACTACGTGGGGAAAAAAGACAAATTGAAAGTGAAAACAATATTGGGTGCATCCTTTAATGACCCAAAGATTGCTCAAGGGTCAATTCCGTAGACTCTATGGTGATCTCCGATCTTATCTTAAAATGACTTTCTTGGAATCACCTCATTTTACCCAGGTGCATATGAGTACCAGTTCGCTGATGAAAGTAATCTTTGACGGACTAGCATCATTCAAGAGAATAATAGAAAGTCAGCATGCTTCGTACCCGAAAGGCATCAGTTGAGTAAGTCACCTCGCCTAGCTCAATTTGCGGCGCTGCACTGCGGCTGACGCCTGTGTTATACCTCGTCCTAGCTAAATTCGCGGCGCTGCATTGCGGCTGACGCCTGAGTTATTCCAGTCTTACCTTGGAATAGACCCTCGAGAAAAATTTCCCCAATGGGATGAAAAAGGGAATTTTATTATTTTAAAGTTTAAACTGTTATCTGTCTGCTCAACGCCATAGAAACATGGATACGTTCCGGATTTATAAGCTTAGGAGGCAAGATGGCCCATGGTTAGCGCGTGGTACTCTGGACTCAGAGGTTCTGTGTTCGATTCCGACCGAAGCCAATTTGTACTTTCTAGAGCAAGAAAATTTACTCCAATCACTCACTCCATTCAGGTGTAAAAGGGTACCTGTCAAGTTGGGATAGTAATCTGCGATAGACTAGACTAGCGTCCCGTTCAAAGGTTTTCAAACAAATACGTTAATTGTCCGCTTCACGCTATTGAAACCGGAATAAGTCCTGCACCATTGGCTACAAGGCTCTAAAGGACTTAATTTGTTTCACAATGAGTCCAAGTGGCTCAGAAGGACTTACTAGTAGAAGTAGTAAGTAGTAGTAGTAGTAGTAGTAGTAGTAGTAGTAGTAGTAGTAGTAGTAGTACTAGTAGTAGTAGTAGTAGTAGTAGTAGTAGTAGTAGTAGTAGTAGTAGTAGTAGTTAGTAGTAGTAGTAGTACTAGTAGTAGTAGTAGTTAGTAGTAGTAGTAGCAGTAGTAGTATGGATGCAGAAAATAAAGACAGGCATTTCAATTTTGACACGGCGCCGCCAAGTCTGGGACTTTTTTGTCCTGTGCGGAAGTCTACTATATTTTTCTACTATCACAAACGATATGAACACGGGACTGGGACAGTCCTGTCCGGTTGATTTTGTAGCATTTCACAACGGCTTGGGACACAACGGGACTGTTTTGTCCCGTCCCAATAGGTGCGGAAGATTTCTCTAAATTCTATATGTTACAGATTTGGGACAGGACTGTCCCAGGACAGTCCTGTCCTAGTGCGGAAGAGGGTTAAACGTTCAAGGTTACACATAGTTTTGTGTGTTGGTGCGTTATAGTTCCGGATGGCAATGTTGTGAGCTTCTTAGCCAAGTGCATTACTATCTATATAGATGTTCATACATCATTTTTATATCATATCACACACATATTTACACACACACACACACACACACACACACACACATGTACTCGATATTATTTCACTTTAACGACGCTGTTCGAGTATAATAATGCACCATAAATATGTAACCTATCGTCTCAAAACAGTATTATATAGGGCGGCTATGTGGTATTGTGCTCATTTTATATCTAAGTATTCTGAGTTAATGCGGGTAAAGAACATTTTCCAAGGATTCAATTTTTACGCCACCCATAGCGGGCTCGAATCAGAGACCTATAGGTCAAAAATCTATTGTCATATCACAAGATCACAAAAACCACAAAGAAGTCTCAGGTTTAATATTTTTTGGCTGGGTGTCATAGATATTAAAAGATATTTAAAATAAAAGTTTTGTTACCAAACCGAATTGATGCAACGCATCAGATAAAATATTCACAGCATCCGCCAACCGGATGTGACGTAGCTATCAAGACACAAAACTATGTGTAACCTTAAACGTTTAAAGTGAGAGCTACAAATAAAAACAATAACAAAGAGTTGAGTGACGTCAATTTCCTTCTATCTATACATAGAAAGACGATGACGTCAATCAGGCCTTTGTTATTGTTTTTTTGCCATCTATGTTTGTGAATAATTCCCACTAAACTGTATTAACCAGATTATAAACGTTCAATTTTACACATAGTTTTGTGTGTTGATCCGTTATACTTCCGGATGTGCAATGTTGTGAGCTTCTTAGCCACGTGCATACTATCTATAATTTAATGAGAACTAATCATGAAAGTGGTTGTCTATAAACAATAACAAAGAACTTAATGACATCAATTTCCTTCCGTCTATAAATTGTTTGTCAGTCTATGACAGACCTGCCTACTATTACGTAAAATTCGTAGAATTACGAAATTTTTCTCCAATTTCAGAACTTCATGAGCATCTCTAAGTCATTAAAACTTATTGAAGATGGAAGTTGATGCCTGACTCCCTAATGTTAAGGGTTTTGACAAGTTGTTTAATCCAGATATATGGCCGAAAAATGTTGGTTTTTTTAAAGTGAACTACAGTGACTATAATTTTAATCTCTAAATAATTAAGAATGTTTAAAGCAGGTCTGGTCTAGGCAAATCGTAAATGTCATTATGTGTACGTGTGTTTGTTTATTGTTCTTGTTTTATCGGGGTTTTTTTCAGGCAGCGTGAATCAAACTTTAACAGACTGTGAGGACACTCGATTCCATTGTCCACAATGGCTGAATGAGAAATTGAGAGACGTCAACGACAAGATAAATAACATTGCCGCTTACGCTGCACCCTATGTTGAGGTGAGATTCAAGTTTACCTCCCCCCCATTTTTTGCCCGAATATTTTTGCTTCGTAGGTATCAATGATAATAATAACAAAAGTTCTCTTTCCAGATTAAAAATTAACAAACAAGGATTGATTTAACAGGTTCAACAACAACAACAACAAAAATAGAACAAAATACCAAACACGTAACGATTCGGGCT
>NC_088362.1:85545691-85568191 GCF_034508935.2 Berghia stephanieae | reverse complement strand
GAATATTTTGGATTGACCGAATTATCTCATATATTGGAACGAAAAAAACAATATTGTTTCAGCTTTTTTGATCGGAATAAGGTCTGCATATTTATTGTAATGGGAAGAGTGACAAAATATTAAGAAATGTTACGTAATGTTATGAAAAAATCTGGGTTTTTAAAAATTTTATAAAGACAGTATTGAAATGAACTTCAAACTTATCAAACTTCCTAGAATATTATCCAATACTCATCGTTTTAAAATACATATTGCATTTCATTGTACTTAACAAGTTACCTGTCGGACTCTTTAAAGAACTCGTATTTAAAAATTTGGCTAGAAAATTCGTCCTTCAAATATCAATGAGAGTTTCTCCAGAGTCCGGCAGTAATCACCGGTTAATCTTACAAGCCACATAATTTAATACATTCCTAATTCATTAGCTATTTTTAACCAACACAGAACCAAGACACAAAGTATTATCGTAACTTCTTACCGCTTCTGGATGGTCCATATATACTACATTACAAAATCGAAACCATTAATGAACCGCACATTCTGGAACACGATGGGAACAGAAAATACGACGAGCTAAAGGGAGATAGGTGCTTATCTCTTCTAATTGGAACAGACGAAATGGAGCCCAAGTAAGTTGCCTTTTATTAGACGTATGCCATAGTTTGAATATTCGTCAAAATGTCCATTTCGTCTTTTTGGCTCTGATCAAGATCATACAGATCATATTTTTTGTAGCTTTTAAAGGTCGAAATGTCAAGCTGTGATGATGAATTGTTCCTAGCAACTGCATCGTACCAAAATTGCATAAAGGCGCATTTCCTTGAAACAGGATGTCCCAAAAAAAAAAAAGATTTTGAAAAAAAACATAAAATAAATAATTTTTAATTATTTGTTTAATTTTCAACAGGTGCATAAATTTACAAACATCATTCTATCTATCGTTTTCTCATTGCATGTTCTCGAACTGATGTCCGTTTTGGTCTTGACACCACCAGTAATACGACGCAATGGAAAAGCAAATATCATGATACAATTTCTTCGCTATCAACGTTAACTTGCGGTCATGACTGCTTTAACTCAGCAATGTTGTAATTGTTATAAGTTTCATTCGGTAAACTTTACTTTAGGTATCCCGGTATTAAACAGGTCTAGTGGTGTCAAGTAACATTCGAAAGGAACAACTGTGTCAAGATTTAGAAAGTTATAAAATCGATGTGCTGTGTTTACAAGAGACGAAGATCCAAGATGGCGTCGACCAAACAATAAATGGTCACAGACTGCTGTGCTTTGCTTCCAGTTCACCTCACTATGGTGGTGGATTTTTCATAAATAAAAACTGCAGGGATTTGACCAGTGACGAATGGAATGTTTCGGACAGAATATGTGTTCTTGAGCTTAAGTGTAAGATCAATTCAAGGAACCAGAATAACAATAACAAAGACGATCACGGTAAGAAGACGTTCACTATCTCAATCGTAAATGTTTACGTACCAACAAGTCAACGCGCAAAACAATACCCAGAGGAAACTGATAAATTTTACAAAGACCTAGACCATACACTGAACAAAATAGGAAACAAATCAATATTAATAATTGCTGGAGATTTTAATGCCAAAGTAGGAAAACGTCTCGACAGTGACGCACTATGTTTAGGATCATACTCAAAAGGAAAACGTAACGATAACGGAGAAAAATTAGTCCACTTCTGTGAACAGAGAAAACTTTTCATAACAAACAGTGCTTTCAACCACCCATCAAGACACCAGACAACATGGGTAGGACAAAGGAAAGACCAAACCCAAGACAAAATGATAACAATACACAACCAAATAGACTATATCATATGTCGACCACCGCCATAAACACTACTCAACCAACTCGCGATCATACGGTGGTACACTGCTAACATCCGATCACAAACTTGTAAAAACGAATTTCAACATAAATGTGTACAGACAACGAAGACAGAAAGGTAAAACGGCAGTCAAAATAAACATGGCAAAAATAGTAAATGAGCGAGAATGTCGCATTCATTACCAATATGAACTTAACTCAAGTCTATGGAAAATAAAGCAAAACAGCAATCCAAACAATGAATGGAAAGAGACGCAAGCGGCAATGAAATATGCGGGGGAAGAAAGTGCAGGCTCTATTAATACAACTAAGAACAAACCAAATCGAACGCCTAACATCGCTATTAACGATCTATCGCGCAACAAAAAGAACTTAGGATCAGGATACAAAACACGAAAGACTCGGAAGAAATAATAAACCTGAAAACGGAACGAAACAAAATACTGCATTCAATTCGATCACTTACAATAAAACACAGAAACGAGGAATTAGACAAAAAAGTGGAAGACATAGAAAAGTCCAAAAATAACGCATCGTCTATGTTCAAAGCGACGAAATCTCTGAACCGAAAACCATTCGAGAACCCAAAACTACAGGATAAATTTGGCACAGACAACAAATCCCAACGATATCCTTGACATTGTAACTGACCACTTCCAGCAGAAATTTCACAAACAAGTCTCACAAATATCGCCCTTCTCAGGAAACCCTAGAGACCTAAACAACCGCATCACAACAACTGAAGTTAGAAATAGCATAAAGTGCCTAAACAATAACAGATCCCCAGGCGAAGATGAAATTCCGCTGAATTACTGAAATACGGTACCCTCTCCCTGGATCTGAGCATTGCAAACATAATGAACAAAACATTCTCAACACACAAAGACTGGGACATAAACAGCGGTGTCCCAATTACAATACCAAAAAAAAACAGGAAAAACGAAAGGACCCGTAAACAACCTGCGCCCAATAACATTACTGAATACCATAAGAAAAACACTGTCAACTATTGTCCTCAACAGAATTAGACCGAAAAAAGAAAAATATCTATCACATAGCCAAAGCGGGTTTCGCCAAGACCGAAGCACATCGGACGTTGTATGGACACATAAATGGTTGGCAGCAAAGGCACTCAAAGAAAACATATCCATAACAACAACCGGAATCGATATGTCCGCAGCCTTTGATACGATCGACAGAGGAAAACTTTTGGAGATATTAACAGACATAGTAGACGAAGACGAGCTCCGAATAATCCGATCTCTCAACAGCAACACAAAGATACAACCAAGGATATACGGGGCCACAAAACAGACGCAGTTCGAAAGTAACATCGGGACCCCCCAAGGAGATAGTCTGAGCCCGATTCTGTTCACAATATACTTAGAACACGCTCTGAAAGAAGTTCGAAAAGTCATTCCAAAACCAACGACTCATATTGAGAATGCAATCCCTAGAGAAATCGCCTATGCAGATGATGTCGATTTTATTGGATCAACACCAGCAAATATAGACATCATACAAAATACCCTCATGAAATATAACCTCCAAGTCAATGCCAATAAAACCGAATTTACAACAATATCGAGGAACAAAGAGGAATGGAAAAGAACAAAGAAGGTCGGCTCACTAATTGGAGACACCGAGGATGTACAAAGCAGAAAACAGCTATCAAACGCCGCACTCAGTAAACTCACCAATGTATGGATTAGAGGTGACAAAATATAGAGAAAAACCAAACTGAAATTGTACCGTGCTCTTGTAAAACCGGTACTTCTGTATAACTGCGGCACTTGGGCGTTGACAAAATCGGAAGAAGAACATCTGGATGGCTTCCATCGCACACAGCTAAGAAGGGTACTGGACATCAAATACCCAAAAAAAGATCTCAAATGAATCACTCTATAAGATCACAAAAGAAAGACCAATCTCCCTTGACATTTTACAACAACGATGGCAACTTTTCGGTCACATACTACGCAGGGACAAAAACATACCAGCTAACCAAGCCATGTCGGGATACTTCCAAAAACACGGGAACCTTTTCAGAGGAAGACCGATCACAACACTCCCTGTGATCCTAAACAAAAACCTCACAACACTTGGACAAAGCATTAGTCTCATAACGGCAGGGGACCTTGAAAATCTGAGAACCCTAGCAGAGGACCGGCAATATTGGAGACACCTCACACAGGAAATAATGGAAACAGCCAAGGCGACCCGATCTTTCGGTCGAGACGCAAAAGGCATCTAAGTCAAGTCAAGTAAGTCAGTGGTGTGAGGTCTGGTAAACGTAAAGGGTATTCAAGAAAAACCCCTCTGTCCGACCAACAGTTTGACAATATCTCATCAAGGTGGAACTTACATTGCCCTTGCTGAAAATAAAAATCATCATCTTTAAAGTATTCGCTTAGGCTTGGTATGATAGGCTGCTGCAGCACGTTCAAGTAAATAAGACCAGTCACAAAAGCGTCAAAAAAGAAGGGATAACTTATTTTTCTAAGTTATCAGCCGCTAAAGGGTGTAGGCGTAGTCATATTTTTATGTGAAACCCTATCTATCTATCGAGCGATCTATCATTATCCTATATATATATATATATATATATATATATATATATATATATATATATATATATATATATATATATATATATAATTTGATTTCTATACCGCTCAATCGACTTTTAAAGTTTATGTTTTTCATAAGAACAAAATTCATAAAGGATAAAAAATTGATGCGTTATTTTCTCTTCCAGATGTAGTGTTACAGAAGATTGTTGGAGTTTTATGACGGAAAGCAATCAACATGGTTACTATATCACTCATCAACTTCTATACTTTATAATTGCTGACAAGGTATGTGAATACAGAGTGAAAAATCTCAAATGTTTGCATAATTGTGACCCACCGAGTCAATCTGGTATTACTTCGGAAGAAAATAGATCTACAAAATTGAATTCAAGTGAAACAGATTAAAATTTGAAAAAGAATAGCAGGAGTAGCTTCTCAAAAACATTAGGTCAGAAAATTCGTCCTTCAGATATCTCGTTGTTTCCTTTCAAAGTTGTTTGAAATTTGAAGAGATAAAAATTCGCTCTTCGCATTAAAATTAAAGCCACTTCTTTTACTCAACTTATGCAAGTTCGGCTTAAAATTGAATTATTTTAGGTAACGGATCAACTCAATTCACTACTTGTTTTTGAGACGATTGGTAAAATGTAAGGCTGCGACAAAATGTTTTTGTGACGGTGGACAAATAATAGATATCAGTATTAAACAGTCTTGGAGATCTTCAAAAATATCTAGATTTTATCATTTCCTTTGATACAAATAGTGACAAATAATTCAAAAACTGAGAGGCTGCCACCAAAAGAAAGTAGCAGAAATAGCTTCTCAAAAACATTTGGCCAGAATAATCGTTATTCAAATATCTCGATTAAAATTACCCCCATATTGCTCATCCACCTTCATTATACCAACGCCCGACTTTGTGCGACTAGTGATGACACTAGTGATGACACTCGCCGTCGTACCGGAGGGTCCTCGGTTCGAGTCCCGAGCGGCGCATAGTTGAGTCCTTGGAAAATGCTCTTTACCACATTTGCTCATCGTGTTCAGGTGTAAAATGAGTACCTGGTCGTAAATCATTGTAAAAGTGTAATATCG
Organism: Berghia stephanieae; assembly: GCF_034508935.2. NCBI lineage: Eukaryota > Metazoa > Mollusca > Gastropoda > Nudibranchia > Aeolidiidae > Berghia > Berghia stephanieae. Next base: position 85,562,669 of record NC_088362.1, on the reverse strand, counting down.
CCCAACAGGCGTCATGTTTCGTCCTACATGTTAAGTGTTGCTGTTGGCTAGGGACTTCTTGTAAAGCGCGTTTAGCACGTTTAGTGGATATTGCGCTGTATAAGTTTTAATCGAGACGAACGTCATTCCCAACGTATGCATTCCCACCCTTACACCGAGACAAACAGCAAAACTTGAAAAGAAAATAATTAATTAAAGGAAATTTTTAAAAAATAATTCCAAAAAACATCTAATTGAAAAAAATATTAATACAAATAGATTTAACAAAATGCTTTTTGAATTCGCCAGTGATACCTGTTGCCAAACTAACATTTTTTTACATATTCTATCAAAAGTTTTTTTTTAAAGTTATGAATACCTCTTTCATTTCTTCAGATTGGCTGTTTACCTGCTATTGAATTACGGCTGAAATCCCTGGGTGAATCTACCGTACGGGGTCTTGAGACAAAGCTTTGTGGACATATTCTAGCAGATGCCAAGAGAGCGACAATTGATAATCATGTGGCATTTTTTCAACAAGATTTGTTTCTGGAGCAATGTGAGCCCTTGACTGTCATTAAGTTTTCCACGAAAAAGACCTTGTTCTCAATAGTTATCGGCTGCAGGAAAAACAATTTTATTACAAATTTCATTCGAACTCATTATATCAGTTTATGTTAAATTTGAAGCAGACTCTGATGTTATTGTAATACATCTACTCCCATAGCAGTACATAAGTCAAGTTTTATTTTTTCAATTGCATATGTTTATTTAAGGCGAAAGAGTTTTTTTTTCCAGTGGAGAAAATCAGATTGACATCGCATTAGCGTTTATGTTGTTGTGGTGTAGAGATATTAGTCTTGGACTCACAATACGATTTCAGTTAGATCCTAGGTTTCGAACCTTTGCTTATACACTTGGATACCATGCTCTTAGAAAAGGACATTTGCACACATAGAGATGGATGTTAAGCAGTTGACTGCCGTATTCTGGAAAACACGTATTTAAAAATTTAACCAGAAAATTTTTCCTTTAAATATCGATCGATCACCTTGACAAATATTCTCAAAACTGAGGCATGCGCTATTTACGATACTGGGCACCAAAGCACAAACCAGAAAATGAGCTTTATCAAAAGGAAGTTATAGTAAATGAACGAGGAATGAAATCGATGTTGTGAAATTCTCATAGCGTTTATGAACAATAATAATAATTGACAGATTGGTGACCGATTGGTAGATGAAACCTGGCTCTGTCAACATTCTGTCAATATGATTCAGAGATGAAATGTCAATATTCTGTCAATATGATTCAGAGATGAAATGTCAATATTCTGTCAATATGATTCAGAGATGAAATGTCACTCAAAGCAATGGGGAACACATAAAAAGTGGTCGCTGTCTTAAATTGACAAGAAAATAATAATAATAATAATAATAATAATAATAATAATAATAATAATAATAATAATAATAATAATAATAATAATAATAATAATAATAATAATTGATCTTTATTGTCCATAAATATGGCAATTTGTCATTTAGAAACACTTATTATAATGTTATATGATAACTATAACATTGAACATATATTTCACTCCTACTTATTCTATCTCTCTCTCTCTCTCTCTCTCACACACACACACACACACACACACACTCTCTCTCTCTCTCTCTCTCTTCTCTTCTCTTCTCTTCTCTTCTCTTCTCTTCTCTTCTCTCTCTCTCTTCTTCTCTTTCACGCGTGCGATATACAATTTGTTACAATTGTGGCAATTCGACACGAAATATTATCATCATTATCAATTGGTCAATTAATATAACATTAAATAAATTAATCAGTCAATTAGTCAACACATCAGTCCTTGGTTTTGCTGTACCATATGAAATATTCAACATTATTATTGCTAATGGAACGAACGTTGATTTATACTTGTTAGTTCTACATTTAATCTGACAAAACCTTCTCCTTCTTGTTGGTAATTGAGAATGCTTTCCTTTCTATTGCTTTTCCATGAATTCTTTCTACTAACGTCCAACAAATAAAAAGAAAAGAAAAGAACTTATAAAAAATCTAACATGCCCAATAAAACATGGGTAAAAGAACCCAAAACAATTCCAAAATAAAAATGTAAAAAACACAAAGAAATTTTTTTAATCCCCTCACCCCCCCCCCCCCCCCCCCCCCCCCCCGTACTCCTCAAGAAAAATCAAACAAAATAAAAACAGTGACTTGAACTTCTTTCAACCGGTAGCAATTCAAAAATAATAACATCTGCTCTTTAATTTCAGCTCTCCTTTGTTCCATCCTGGGCTACCAAAACTTCATCAGGCCTCAGTGGGTAAGAATGGTTCTAGCCTGGCAGAGTGATGATGGCTGCTTTAAATTTATTCCATCAATGACAACAGTGGACACGGAAATCACTCAGCTACAAGGGGAAGAACGGAGGCTCCTGTTGTTAATGAAACAAGAGGCAGAGAATATGTTAGTGCTACTATATATAAATACAGTCGTGTCCAAAAGAAAGTTTAGACTGTTCATTCGTTCTTATTTTTGCTGCGTCTAAATAAAAGTTATTGTATCTTATATCATTTTATAGAGGAATAAATTCTTCAACTAAAGGTGGAAAAGTTATTTGTTTGCGGTATCTGTCTTCAAGATATTATGACCATTTCAAATTGGAGGATGAAATTTGGTTGTCGCAAGTTGACACAAGAAATGCACTGTAGCATCCAACATAAAGATTAGGGCTTGTATCTTTCGTTACTGATCATAACAAGAAATAAACAAAGATAATCTTGGATCAAACGAAAGAAAATAGAAATTTCTTTACAAGAATAGCAGATTTAAAAATCATTAACAATAGACTTTTTTGTAAATTAATTTGTTCAATATTACATCGATTGAATTTCCCATGTAGCGTTGTGTTGTTCCGTATTTTGTATGAAGCCGTTAGCTTGCATCAAGTCCAGAATTCGGCGTCTCATTGATGATGTTAATGCATGGATTTGTTCTTCGGTTAGCTCGTATTCAAGTCCCTAACGAAGCGTCTGGATTCAATGCCAAATCACGAGACCTGAGGGTCCGGTTCATCAAACTCCAAACATTCTCGATAGGATAAATATAGGGACTGAAACCTGGCCATGGCAATGTCTGAATATTGTGGCTTACAATTAATTCTTGAATGATTTTGGCCCTGTGCAGTGGAGAGGTTTCCTGCATAAAAAGATCAATGTCATATCATTCGTTTTCAAAGAAAGGAATTTGCTCAATGCAATCGTGTGGATTGCCAAAAATATCACCCCATAAGGTAATCACACTGTATCCTCGATTTTTGACAGTTTGAACACTGTTTTTATTATAACGCTCATTTTTCCGGCAATAGCACAGTAGTTCTCTGTCCGAAGAATCTACTTCGAAAGTTACTTCACCACCGAATAGAACTTTCGACCTTTGCTCTTGTGTCCAACAAATGTGACCACAAGCCCAAGCCATATCTGTTAATTTATGTTGTTCCGTCGAGAATGGACGTATAGCTGGCCTGTCAGCAGTTAGAACAACAAGTTTGAGGCGACGTGTAATAGTTTGGCTGCTTACTCCGATATCTTTGGCCGTTGATGTCGCAGTTTTGAAAGGGCTATTTTCGTGAACACGAATGATTTCGAACGTTCTCTCCTTCGACAGTAATGCTAAGACGGCCAAATTTCCATAGGTCCTTAGCTATTCCAAGGCGCCTGTACTTCCTGAGCAGTTTATACATAGTTCTTTCAGTGACATGGAACACATTTGCCACTTCTATGACTCTATCATCGGTTTCAATTTAGGCAAGTATTTTGTATCTGTCTTCTGTTAATCTGGGCATTTGCAGAAAGGTACATGTAAGCAAACAAAACGTCCATTCAATAGTAGAAACTAATGGTATTCTGGCTACATGAAGACATTCCGAAAACACTTGGACCTGACTTGGACAATTCAAGCACATTTTTGTGTTAACTTGCGAGAGCCTAGTCTTGTACTTAAATTGTAAACAACCGTGTCTTGAATACTAATAGCCGTAAATGAATAAAATTCCCACCTTTAAGTGGGAAATTCGTTCTTGTTCAGGATGATATAACACACAAAAATTTCTTTACATGTAAAAAAATAACACAAAAGAAAAACCTGATTTTTCATTTGGACGCGAGTATATATTTGACAGCTTTAATATTTTTTTCACATTCTGCTCTGCAACTTCTTCTCATTCTTTCCTCCAACCCACTCTTTTCATTCGTCTTGTTCTCCCAACAATTCAATTTCCTTTACACTCATGACTTCTTATCAGCACCCACTTAATAATTTCCTCTCCTTCTTCCACTCCGCCACTACCACCTCCTCCGCCTCATACAAAATCAACGATGACAACATCAATAAATACTACTACTACTACTACTACTACTACTACTACTACTACTACTACTACTACTACTACTGCTGCTGCTGCTGCTGCTAATATTGATGTCTTTACTACTACTTCCATGACGATAATGATAATGATTATGACGACGAAAACAAAGAGGACGGCATCAATGAAAGAGACAACTCGACAATTACCATGATAATGATTTCAATTACGAATATGACAACAACAGTAATGATGACGATGACGATGATGACGATGATGATGATGATGATGATGATGATGATGATGATGATGATGATGATGATGATGATGATGATGATGCCGACGACGACGATGATGACAACGACAACAATGATGACGTCATTACCGACAATGTTATTGCTTTACTCCACCTTTATATTTTCTCAGCGATCAATTGCCATCGGTGACAGGAAGAAAACTTATGAGAGAAAAGGTCATGAAAGGTAGGTAATTGTTACATAGATTTGCAAGCCATTACACTCTTTAGAATTTAGTCTGACAGCAGCAACTGTAGTAAATGAGAGAATTATCGTTACACCATCCGTGTATCAAAGTTAATACTAAGCTGCTGGAAGCTGTGAACTGTTAACTCTCTCCTTATCGACCATTTTCCGGATTTTCCCAAAACATCAGACCCGTCCAACATATTTTTTAAAAAACTTTAAAAGGAATAAGTACATGCTTTATGTAAGTTTGTTCAGAACAAACAAGTTTTACAGCATAACATTAATTTTCTTATAACTTTAACAAAAATAACTCTTCGAACTTTTGAGTACAAAGGAAATCTGAATTAGAAAAATGTTGGTTGAATCGTAAGAAATTTGACAATTTTCCTGTAGTTGGTAAGGAAAGGGTTAAAAGTAACGCACTTCAAAAAGGAATGTAACAGCTTCAAAACATATTTTAAAACAAATAAAATAATTTAGGACTCAAAACCGGTCTGCAGCCAATAACAGAAAATACTTAACAACGCTACTACCACATTATCTCATTCGTCTGTAGTGTTTCATTCATCCTGTTTTGTTGAGAAAGGGCAAACCCAAAACTTCCAATTTATCTGTTTTCGTATAATGAAATTGAAGCTTGCATTCAATTTAACATTGTTATTTACATAATTATAATAGTGCCTTACGTGTAAAATTTATACTAAGATGCAAGAAGCTGTGGACTGTAAAAAGTAATAAATAAAAATTGAATGCAACAGCTTTTAAAAAGAACAAAAATACCAAGCACGGAACGTTTAGGGCTCAAAACCCTTTTTTAGCCACAACAAAAAACAATGAAAACATAAATATATTACTAAAAAAAACCCAGATCGACGGCAGAGATCCGGGGTTTTTTTTTTTAGTAATGTATTTATGTTTTCATCGTTTTTTGTTGTTGGCTGAGGAAGGGTTTTGAGTGCTAAACGTTCTGTTTGGTGTTTTGTTCATTTGTGAAGATCTTATACTCATTTATATCTGTTACTTTTTAATAGTATCTTTCAGGTGCTCTGTCTCGTCTTTCATGGTTTATGTTGCTGTTTGCTCGTGAACCTTGTAAAGCGCTTTGGGTACATTTTGAAGATATCGTCAGTATAAAACCTTCACCAATTTATTTTTCTAATTTTTAATTTCAGGTGAATGTCTAGCCCATAAAACGGGTCTTGGTTTTGGTCTGGTCGGCTCCTACATTCGCTATTTTGTGAGATCGTTGTATGTGCCACAGGAGTTGAACCCCTAAAGATGCCATCCTTCTACGCTATATCTACAACATGTAAATGTTGCTATTCGAAGCTCGAAGGAATAAATAACAATGTGAGATTGAATGTAAGCTTCAATTTCATTACGAAAACAGATAGAATGGACGTTTCGGGTTTCCCCTTTATCAACAAACAGGATGAATGAAACACTACAGATGAATGAGATGATGTGGTAGTGGCGTTGTTAAGATGAATTCATCTTAACAACGCCACTACATCATCTCATTCATCTGTAGTACTTCATGCATCCTGTTTGTTGATAAAGGGGAAACCCAAAACGTACATTCTATCTGTTTTCGTAATGAAATTGAAACTTACATTCAATTTCACATTGTTATTTATTACCTACAACATGGGATTTGTGATGTCATCCTTCTACGTTATACCTACATTACGGGATTTGTGCAAAGGAATATGCCGTTGAGAAGACAATGCATATCACCAGACCTGCTTACTGTTACGAGACATTCGTAAAATTACGACATTTTGGCTTCAATTTCAGAAATTTATGAGCAGCTTTTAAGTCATTTAAATTTACTCAGAATGGAAATTTATACCAGATTACATAATTTAAAGGGTTTTGACGTGTTATATAATCCCTGTGATGATAAATAGTTCACTACAATGTAACTCAACCTGATGAGTAATATCGTGGTGTTTTTTTTATTGTGTAGGTGAAACTGTTATGATCGTCAAGGAGTCAAAAATTGAGTAAAAGACTCTTGTTCTGCACTGCCGTATCCTGAAAAAAAAAACAACAACCCGTTTTTTAAAAATGTTGGCCAGATAAATCTTCCTTCAAATATCGATCGATTAAATGACCTTCGTCTTGACAAAAACTCTCAAACCCGAGAGTTCAGTCACTAAAGTCTCAAGTTTTTGTGCAGAACAAGAGTCTTTGACTCAATGTTCGTCATCTTGACGATAATATAGTTACATCTACACAATAAAAAAGATACCACATATCACTGATCATGTTGCATTACATGGGCTGCTTAATAACAAAAGGATTAATTTTGGTGTGAAAAAAACCCCAACAAACCACATTTTCAAATACGCGTCTTTCCATAGTAGGACAGTTAACTGGTAAAAGGCGAGTGCCACATCCATCTGAAGGAATACTAATTGTCCTATTATGACGTTGATAAAGTTAATTATAGCAACTGCAATTTTTATCTTCTAAAAATGACGAATTTGTAATTGACCAAGTAGGCAAGTCTGGTTATTCCTACAACACGGGATATGTGCAAAGGAATTGGTGGTCACTTTTAAGGACAGATGGACTATCTCGGTTTGACGAAGTTACTAATAGGCTACAACAATCGTGACGTCACTTCCCTCGTAATGATGCATCGTAACTTAGCAACTGGTTCTAAACTATCAGAACAACGGCGGGCGCCCTAATGAAACACTTCTCCGGCGAGCATAGCAGTGTATCCAGAGGAGAAAGACATAAATCTGATCATGTTTTGACTTTTATACATTCCGATCATATGGCATGGGAAAAAGTGATAATTAGCATGAAGAATAAAAAGTACCGATTTCATGTGTTTACAACCAAGCTGCTCGTTGCTGGAGGGACGTGACATCAGACTATTGAATCAAATTGGACAGTTTATTAATATTACATGATCTCTTTTATTTAAAGACCATTCATTATTGTTAAAAGATTGAATATGAAACACTGACATTGAGTGCTGAATGGCGTTGACTAATAATTGAGTCAAGTGAACAGACAGAGTTTGTTGGGTTTTTTAAAATTATGTGTTAGCCATAATACTGTCCTTAATACTGTTCATATGTGGTTGTTGATACTAGTCGTGACAAAGCGTTGTAAAGACAATGCATATATCTCTAATTTATGTACCGCTGATGCTATCATGCATGGTTAATACAATAATATGTGACCCAATACGTCAATCCGGTGTTATGTCGGAATAAATTAGATTTAAAAAATTGAGGCCAAAGTCAAAATGCTTAAAATTAGAAATTTAGGATTTCTAAAAACGTCTTCCTTACCAACCATAGAAAAATCGTCACATTCATTACAATAAAGTCAACATTGTTCTCAATCTGATTTCTTTTGCACATCAAAAAAAATTTAAATAACAATAATTGTTACGGTTATAAAAAAAAAAGATTAACACTGTATAGAGCTCGTTTTGGTTGGAAAAAGTAGGCATGTGTAGCAAGAACTTACTGTTTTTGTGGATGAGAGAGAAAATCTATTTGGTTTGCATTGGCTGGGTGCGAAGTTATGGTGAAAATGCTAAAAATTCATAATAATATAATACCATGAGGCCATAGTGTATCCCAAATTGTGTAACTACCTCGTCAGATATTCTTGATATTTCTGATTTCACGTAATATTGAAATGAGAAGAAAAAAATCCACCTCTTTCAATGTGAAGAATAATATAGATAGTATGCGCTTGGTTAAGAAGCTCATAACATTGCCATCCGGAAGTATAACGAACCAACACACAAAACTGTGTGTATCGATGAACGTTTATAGTCAGGTTAATACAGTTCAGTGAGCATTACTCATAAATGCGGATGGCTAAAAACAATAACAAAGACATGAGTGACGTCATCTTCGAACTATCTATTATATCAGTTTACCTTTCTATCTGGCAGTCTAAAGGCACTCAAATATATTATCTGTTATGTAAACAGTTGTTGATTTTGATTCACAAATCACGTGGGAGGTTGAATTGTTGAGACCTGAAATAAGATCCGGTGAGGTGAAAATTAGACAAAGTCCATATAACTTGAAAATCTACTTAATGTGCAATACTATATTATATTATTGCTATCATTCTGTATGGTTGGCGCTGAAGAAACCAATGGTCTGTTTGTATTTCAGCGGCGTCCTCATTGGGCGCGGGCCCATGTCAGTCGGGCCTTGAAATCGTTTAGGTGTGGTGCCATCAGTTCATCCAACATTCACTACAAAGTTCTACTTACGTGCTGATTTACTAAGAAATTTACTAACAATTTTAGTGAAAGTATTTACCTCCTTAAAACGTTACTTATCAACAGCTGTTTATTTGCCCATCTGTCTTTTTATAAATATTGTTTGTCTAAATATCTTTCCATTTATACACCCTCCTTTCTATCGTAATATGTACTGGTTCGTTTAATCTAATACCTGTGTGCCTATTGTTGATTTACATTCTTACTTAACTATCTACCTTTTCCTTTACATTCTGTCTTCTGTTTGTTTGTTTTTTTGTTTTTTGTTTTTTGCATAAAATATTTACACCTTTATTGTTAATTGTTAATTTTTGATTTAACACTAAAGTTGATTTAGAAAAAAAAATAAAGAATGTGACAATGTGTGGATGATAGGGTAGGTGAGAGAGAAAGAAAGAGATGAGAGAGAGAGAGAGAGAGAGAGAGAGAGAGAGAGAGAGAGAGAGAGAGAGAGCGTGTGTGTCATTAGATGTGTGGGTGGATAGATGCATTCGTGGTGTCTGTAAAGAAAGAGTGTTTGAATATAAAATTACAAGAGAGGAAAGGAGAAAATAATTGAAAATAATGGATAGATAGATAGATAGATAGATAGATAGATAGATAGATAGATAGATAGATAGATAGATAGATAGATAGATAGATAGATAAGAGAGAGAGAAGACGATAGATAAAGATAGAGAGAGAAGAGAGAGAGAGAGAGAGAGAGAGAGAGAGAGACCGTGTCAGTAGATATGTGGGTGGATAGATGCATTTGTCGTGTATGTAAAGACTAAGTGTATGTATATATAATTACAAGAGATGAAAGGAGAAAATAATAGAAAATAATTAACAGATAGATAGATGGATAGATAGATAGAAAGAGCGAGAGAGAGAGAGAGAGAGAGAGAGAGAGGGGGCTGGGGGGGGGGGGGAAGGAGGGAGAGAGTTACTTAATGTTTTGTGTAGATTACGATACATGTAATCAATGCTTACTCATGAATAAAACATTGTTTTGTGAGATTGAACTTTGCAATTTCTTTGTGTAGTTTAACTTACTGACATTCTTGCCAGAGATGTGGTGGGGAGGAGTGGGGGAAATTAAAAAAATACAAGTATCATTTATGTCTTTCAGTCTCTCTAACAATTTGTCGATCTCAAAGGTTACTACTCTATTACAATTACTATTGTAATAGAGCAAAACTCAATATATCGTGTTTCTAAAATTAGAAAGCTTCTCTTTTGGTGAAAAATTTTAAAAGCAGCATCCTTTTAGCATGTCAAGAGTGAAATTATAATTTTGAAATCGTCACCCGATAAATCGAAATAAAAAGATTCGAATCACAATGATCAGGGCCTCGGAGCTTCAACTGAGAAATAAATCAAACCTTGATTTCCTACTAACCTTGTGCCATCATTGCCATTGAATTTACTAGTGCATGATGATTACGCTATTTTTTCTTCAAAATTTCCTAGGACGAAAAGTTCCATATATCAAAACTACAATTTTGTTTTTTTGTATACTCTATATAGCCTAATCCAAATTTTAACCTTTTTTTTCAAAACTAAATTCCTGTGGGTCTTCAAATGCTTTAAAAATGTTTTGTGTCTATTACGATACAAGTGAAATTACTAACATGATCTGTTAGTGAATAAAACATTGTTTTGGAAGATTGAACTTTGCAATTCCTTAATGTAGTTTAAATTTTTGATAATCAATGTCAACGGTCGCAAAAATCATGATACCAGCATTGCATCCTTGAGTAAGGAACAAATTTCCCAACTCCATTCTGGTGTGAATGAATACCTGCTTGTAGGCAAAAAAAATATTGTAAAAGTGATAGTACAAAAGGTTGCCTTACAAGCAATTGAGCATGTACACGGACTCGCGCTCTATAGCGGAGATATGGATAATGTAAACGAATGTATTGGGCGCTTCCAGTGCGGTCTCCTTTGTCAGACGCACTGTGTTCGAAAGGTAGAGATAAAGTGAGCAAAGTAAGTTGGGGCGCTTACATAGCGCATTACACACAGAGTTATGCTTTGTAGTTGGAATACGAATAATAGGATCTCTGGAAGGAGAGCCTTATTTTGGACACTTCCCACTTCACATGCGCTTCACAGTGTCGCAGTCGGAGAAATGTGGACGCGGAAGAATAGAGTCAGAAAAGTGATGTAGGATGTTTATACAGAGCATTTTCACCAACAGAAATGCGGGTTTCAATACCTCTGTTCTAAGAGAACACTCTTCATGTGTAGAACGGTACATGTAAAATCTCTTGCAGACGTATGCTTGCAAAAGAGAAAGAAAGATTTTTAAAAGAGAGAGAGAGAGAGAGAGAGAGAGAGAGAGAGAGAGAGAGAGAGAGAGAGAGATGCAAAGTGAAGTTGGCGTCTAAATAGAGCGTTTTTACAAACTCGCTCTGAAAGTATTTACTTCAGTGCTTCTGATCTTAGGGGAACCGAATCATGTGTGTCCTCGCTGTAAGAGACATGCCTGGATGGAAGGGATAAGCTAAGCAAAAATGATGTGGGACGTTTATGTATAGCATTGACACAGACTATCGCTCTGTGGCAGAAATGCGCATAGAAGTACCTCTGGACGGAGAAGCAGGTGTGGGGTGATTAACGTGAAGTCCCCTGTTTAACACACGTGACCAAACGGGTTGAATAGGAACACACAGCGGCTTGGGAAATTTGTATAGAGTTGTATACACTGACTTGCAATTTCTTCAGTAGAAATGCACAAAATTGGACCTCTGTAAGGAGAATCTTGCGTGAAGAATGGCGTTCCACGACATTCCATCTATGTAGGGAGACGGAACTATGAGAAGGTCAGGTATTTTAATAACAGACAACAAATGGGAACATTTTATGAAATTATCCACAATGTTGCCCTTGTTCCATACGCAGTTACTGGAAAAATATGTCAGAAATCTCAATAAAGAAAGGCATTGACACAACTCATGGCTGCATTTGAATTTCTAATGTCCTGAAATGTTGTACAGACTGCTCAATGCATAGAGGCTTTATCGATTATATGATAGATACATCCTGTATGTATAACATTGAAAACAAACTGTAAATAATTGTTTCATCTTATACTAAAATTTATGTCTTCTAAATTCAAATTGTCTGTTTGATGATTTAATTTCATCCTTTCACCGAAAAAAAATCCGTAATGTAATAATAAAATAATGTTTAAAGGGAACCCGGAATACGTGAGGTTTTTATAAAATCTTATAGGAAAGTATTATTGCTAGAGATAGTTATTTTTAATCCATTTAAAAGATAGCCTATAACGCACCGACTACGAAAAAGAAAATGTGTGGACCAAAAATATATTTCTTTCATTACATTCCGCCCTCTGTCAGTTTGAAGTTAGGTGCAGCTATGTGGTCTAGTGGTTTGACACTCGCCTTCGGATTGGAGGGCCCAGGCTTCGGGTCCCGCTCTGAGCAGTGCATAGTTATGTCTAAAAAGGCTCTTTACTTACATTCTCTCACCGTACTCAGGTGTGAAATATGTTCCTGACTGTTAAAAGCGTTGCCTTTGTCGAGAAAAAAATTATTATAATATCGCCTTACGTCATGTCTCGTCCTACATAAGTGTTGCTGTTGGCGTGTACAGCTCATTGGATACGTTTAGTGGACATTGCTTATATAAATTTTTATGTTTGTTTTTTCATCATTACAATTGGTTATATAAAGTTATATCTGGAATTTCCTGTAGAAAAATAAAAATGGATGCTTTTTAATTAAATTATTATTTTCCGGTCAACATGACAGCAGCCTCTTATGGTTCACACTATTATGTTATGACGATCGACCCAATCAGCAAAGTCCGGTCCGCATTCGTGCACCGTTGCAAACCCGCCGGGTAGCATCGTCACAACACACCTTTCGACTAGATGCTCTGCCGTCTCGGGTTCTTGCCCACAGCGTGGACATATTGGACAGGTAGTTAGACCCCACCGATGTAACGCACTTGCACTCGATAGCCCCATTCGTGATGGTGGCTATTAAAGTCTCCCAGACAGATGGAAGGGTGGCTGACCACCGGTACCGGTGGTGTAGTCCAAGTCGCTCTAGGTGGTTTGTAGATATTATGCAAACACAGTCCACCTACTTCCACGGAAATTCGGTTCACCCCATTACTGTCCGTTACGCTCTCAATGACCCTTACCTTCGATGGTTCTTTAACGTAAACGCTAACCCCTCCTTTGAGCCTCGAAGTGTCCTCGCGTTGGACCACCGTATAGCCTGGTATCTGGAATCGGGAAGATTGCGCGCCTGAGTAAAGGTAGGTCTCCTGTAACAGGAGGATGTCTACGCTATGGGCGGCCAATAGCTTTGATAAAAGCTCATTTTTTTTGCCATACTCTGGCTCTCGACGTTCAGGGACAATATGTGCGTCAGTTCGCCATCCCCGCCGTCGCATTTTCCGATTGGCAGGCCGCGAATCAATTGATGAGTGGGACGCTTGCTTTTCTCTCGAACGTGCCGACGACCCTGGTGACACGAACGCGGTATTATATGGCTAGGCGGCAGACCGCTTCGCCATTGACGGGACTGATTGGGACTGGGCATGAAGATAATAGTGTGGCGCCCGGGATAGGGCTGCTATTCGGGCACCGGGTTGGATCAAATTTAGTCACACACCGGGGCGAGCAGCTCATGTGGCTCGTTGGCTCGATACCCGGGATGGTCTCGTGACGTTAAACCGGGATTTACACCTTTGCCCTCCCGTGTGGCTCAAGCCCCCTCACCATAAATAACTTTTATCTTTATCTCGCATGAAGCAAATGCGAGATTATCCTTTTTGATATTGAAAATGGTCAATCTCTTCTGGGATTAGCAAGAGAAACAATTCATTTTATTATTATTATTATTATTATTATTATTATTATTATTATTATTATTATTATATTATTATTATTATTATTATTATTATTTATTAAAGTGAACGCATTTCGCCTGATTAGTTCCCCTCATTTCCCCGTGAGTTCCACTCATTGTCTCTAATGAATACGTCAGTTGTATTCGATTGTTGATTATGTGAAATAATAATGCTGATGTTCGCCACACTTTGCCTTTAATATTAGATGAAGATATTATGTGGTGACTGAATGGCTTTAATAGCATATTATACCAGTCAATTCGCAATACACGTTGTCCGTCGCATAAAAAAACCCGCATCTCGGTTGACAACATTACGGATGATTAGCCGTAATTGGTTTTGGGACGATACCAGTCCTTGGTCGATACTAAACAATTAGAGTGCCATGTCCATAAACGTGTCATGTTTTTATTGATTCCAGAGGAGAATTTCTTAGCTTTGTATTTAACACAAAAGAATCACCCTAATTTATTTAGTTTTTCTTTTTGATTTTTTATTTTTTTTTTTTTTTTTTTTTGTGTTGGTGTTTATTTATTTTTTTTTTAGTTTTTTTTTTTAATTTTCTACCTTTAAAAATTCAGGAGGGAATTGGTCGGTTTAGGTAGCCTCCCCCCCCCCCCCCCCAAAAAAACACACTGTCCCTTTCTAACAATTTGATAGCCAAACATGACAATCACAGTGTTTTCTTGGACACACCCTGAGAAAAGACCCATCCATCACAAGGTCGGCGCTGGACTGGAACCCCAAGGTCAGCGGCTGAGAAAATGCCCACCAACAACGTGGCAAAGAAAGGTAAATTTGGAACTAAAAGATGCCAAAATGTTGTGGCGGTGGGGGGGGGGGGGGGGGGGTTGGAGGATGGGAGGGGAGGGGAGGATAAGGTGGTAGCCAGAGACCGTTGTGGAGTCCCTATGCTCCAGATGGAGTTAAAAGTAATAATTAAGTTCTTGGAGGTTGTCGGGAATTTTTATAATTATGTAGCCCATTGGAATCAGCATTGCAGTGCAAATATGCGACACACCGCCTCCATATTATGGAATTTTGTTGGATTGATTAATAATTGTTAAAAAGGGAACATTGAATTAAAATGATCATAAATATAAAAGAGCAGGGGGGGGGGTGAATTTTTGTTGTTGTGAATAATGATGATTATGGTGGTGATTATAATGAAAATTTAATAATAATAATAATAATAATAATAATAATAATAATAATAATAATAATAATAATAATAATAATAATAATAATAATATTAATAATAATAAATAAAATAATAATAATAATAATAATAATAATAATAATAATAATAATAATAATAATAATAATAATAATAATAATAATAATAATAATAATAATAATAATAATAATAATAATAATAATAATAATAATAATAATAATGATAATAATAATAATGATATTAGTAATAGTAATAATGATAATAATAATAAGAAGAAGAAGAAAAAGAAGAAGAAGAATAAAGATAATGATAATGATGATGATGATGATGATGATGATGATGATGATGATGATGATGATGATGATGATAATAATAATATGAATTATTTCTTATTATTACTATTATTATTATTATTATTATTATTATTATTATTATTATTATTATTATTATTATTATTATTATTATTATTACTATTATTATTATTATTATTATTATTATTATCATTATTATTATTATTATTATTATTATTATTATTATTATTATTATTATTATAATTATTATTGTTATTATTATTATTATAATTATTATTATTATTATTATTATTATTATTATTATTATTATTATTATTATTATTATTATTATTATATTATCTTTATTATTATTATCATTATTTGATTGTAGTCCAGGTAGTCATTTTCATTTTGCTCAAAAAGTATAATATTTTGACTTTGCTTGATATTTTGAATATAATTTTATATTTTCAGCATCTAGATCATCCCGACATATTACCAGTTTGAGGTCACATGTCACATATGACTTGTGTCCGCTCAGAAGCAATAATAGGGAACACACGTGGGATGTCAAAACGAATACGCAAAGACCTAATATAAAATCTTTTATTCATCGAAATATATTGGCGATACCTTGGTCAACAATTTTCTGTGAAAAGCTTGACCAAATGGTGTCCGATTGTTGTTAGTGAATTTTTGATCAGGCAGGTTTGCCGAGGTTGATTATTCTTGTCAGCTTGAGCTTGTATTCTGGAGTCTGGTCCATAAACAAGAAAGAAGCATTCCATCCAATGAATTTATTATGTTAACCAATTGCTTCATAAAGTAATAATAATAATATATACTAAAGTGATTTATGCAATAAATGAGATAATTTGAAAATTAAATGTAATACATATTTGATTAATAATTCAGAATTGTTTCACTAACGAGACTTATCATTCTCAACGTTTTATGTCAGAACGAAATAAAAAAGATATTTATATAACAATGTTACAGCAAATCGTCCTTGATTATTTATTGAGATTATAAATCTTAGATTCGTACATACCAACAATTTTCCCACTGCACACAAATATTTAACTATCGGGGGTTTTTTTTCTAATTCCGAGTGAAAAAAAGTGTACTATAACTTTAATAGCATTGTCCGACTCACCACTATTGAGAGTATGCGGTAAGGCTAAGGGAGTTAATTTTGTGACATTTTACACGGTTTAGTCCCTTGATTGAAGCATAGATTTCAACAAAATGGCGACCAATCCTTTTACCACAATGGACACTGTATCGAAAAAAAAGCTACAAAGAAAAAATTGAATGCGTGAAAGACATTGATCCATACGACATAAAATCGGAAAACTGGACAAAGACTTATCAAGACTTATCCTCCAATCACGTACCATCACATGTCTATCTATCTATCTATCTATCTATCTATCTATCTATCTATCTATCTATCTATCTATCTATCTATCTATCTATCTATCTATCTATCTATCTATCTATCTATCTATTATCATT
>NC_088362.1:85540691-85543191 GCF_034508935.2 Berghia stephanieae | reverse complement strand
TGCTCAATGTTCTTTTTTGTTTGTTTGTTTTTTGTTGGTTTAACTCTTTCTTTTTGTTTTTTTGTTGTTGTTGTTTTTTTGTTTTTTTTTGATAAATCAAAAGATCTTTGTTGGGCAGGAAGGGTAGGGGTTTAAATGGTATGCTTCCGGTTATAAGGTGGTGTGATATCAGGATAACATCCGGTCGACATGTCATGGGTATTACGTGATTAAACCGGGTGATTGTCATGATCTTGCTTTTAAAAATAGAGATAGGGAGAACAGGTGGTCGGGGTGTTATTTTTGTTAATAGTCAATCATTATTTCGTACATTATCTTTACTAGTATAGCATAACCGGGAGATAATGGGTTTGAATTTCAGCAGCAACATGCCTTTAGAAATTGATCTTTTAGCAGCTGTGATATTTATGGATGTTCAAAATTATAGAGTCCAATATCAATCCAACTCTATTAACAGTAAATTGAAATAATATTGATTTTGTAGTTAATATCACAATCATTCTGTCTAATCCACGAAAACTCACTATACATCATTTATATGACGTACTTCAATCGCTTGAAAGAGGATATCGCAGTACTTCTCCGTCTACCTTGAAATCAAAACCATATGATCAAAGCACTGAACTCACATTCGAGGTTTGATCATCTTGAAACTAGAGAATATCTCTGAAGTTGACATCAGAGGTTAGATCAGCGGATTGGCAAAAACGCTACTTCAGAGATTAGGCTAGATCAACGGGCATAAAAGCGACTTACAGGTGTCATGTCTCATCCTACATATTGTGTTTTTGTTGGCTTTGGACTCCTGATAAAACTCTTTGCGCATATTTTGTAGATATTGCACTATATATATAATCTTAAGTGTTTGTGGTTCGCCAGTTTTATTAGTTATCTGCGCATGTTATCTTGACCGATGACGTAATGGTAAATTTAGGATCCTTAACGGAACTGTGGATGACCCGTTTATGTTGTGTTTAAGGTAACAGCACTGACGTAAATCTCACCTCAAAACTCGTTTAGCAAGGATTTGAGAATATAAGAGGTAATAATAGGGATTAGATAAAACTGATAAGATTTTGACAAGGGGATCCGAGGTCGACCTTATCTGCTTGAAATATGCTTGAAATTGGAGGGTGATAAATTGCTATTCTGATAGTTTCCAATGATTACTTCTTCTTGTACTTCTCTATCTCCTCCTCATCCATCTCCCTCACTTCCTTCCTCCTTATTTTTCTCCTCGTTCTTCTTATCTCCATCCTCTCCTCCTCTTCCTCCTCCTTCTCCTCCATCTCTCGTCCTGTCTCCCTCCTTTCCTTCCTCATTCTCTTTCTCCTCTTCTTCGTAGTCTTCATCTTCTCCTCTTTCTCCTCTTCCTCCTCTTCCTACTCCTCTTGCTATCCATCCTCATCCTCTTCCCTCCCTCCTCCTTCCCGCTCTTCCTTCCTCCATCTCCTTCTCCACTTTCGCCTTAGTCTTCATTATTTCCTCCTATTCCTCCTCCTCCTCCTCCTTCTCCTCTACTTCTTCTTCTTGTTCTTGTTCTTCTTCTTCTTCTTGTTCTTCTTCTTCTTCTTCTTCTTCTTCTTCTTCTTCTTCTTCTTCTTCTTCTTCTTCTTCTTCCGAGTATCAGGTGTGGAATAACACTCCCTTAAGCCGTCATGTCTCTCTCATGTGATGAATGAAGTTACAATAATAATATTGTAATTGAAACAAAATCTTGACAATTCGTCGGTCTGGTCTATCATAACAGCACTAGCCTACTTTCACTCAATCTATCCATCATTCAAAATTAATGAATGAAACAATTAACAATTCAGACACCCTCTCCATAGACACGCACACACACACACACACACACACACACATACCACATACATACATACACACACATCACATACACACACACACACATTGAAAGAGAGAGGGAGAGAGAGAGAGAGAGAGAGAGAGAGAGAGAGAGAGAGAGGGGGGGGAGAAAGAGAGAGAGAGAGATTTTGATTTGAAACACACACACACACACACATACACACACACACACACACACACACATTGATTAGATGATTGTGGTTCAGGCCAGACTATTTTAATGTTACTTTCTACTAAGAGCTGTTTCTTTTTGTTTTTTGGTTTGTTTTTTTTTTATGACTACTGACAACCTATTTTAATGTTTCAAAAAAGGTTTATCCTGATTACCAATGTTTCCCACGTCAATGTTACCAAAAAGATGATACATCTGAGTAATCAAGAATGCATGGGTTGATCGTATATCACCGATTACACTTAACGTTATGGAGACGAAACGCCTACATATGGGAACGTATGGGACCGCCCCTAAAGTCATAGGCAGAAGAATATATTGGTACTCTGAAAAAAACAACACTTTTTTCAATTTTTGGCCAGAAAATTCATCCTCCAAATATCGATTAAAATGAGCCGCAACTTGTCAAAAACTCTCAAACCTAGGACTTCAATGGAATCTGAGGTTTGAGATTTTTGACAA
>NC_088362.1:85528191-85535691 GCF_034508935.2 Berghia stephanieae | reverse complement strand
TAATAATAATAATAATAATAATAATAATAATAATAATAATAATGAGCCCTAAAGGACTTCGTAAAACATCTAAATGTAACCCACATCCATCAATAACTATTGTTGTTTTTGCTTGTGCGTCACTATTACTAGTGCGAGCAGGCCACTTCACTCAGTCACTCAGGTTCTGCTAAATTTGACATACTTGTGGAAGTCCCAGGTTTGAAAGGGTTTTTTTTTGTTGGCAAAAGGAGGGCCATTTCAATCGATTAATATTTAAAGGACGCGTTTTCTGTTGAAAAATGTTCAATGTATTTTCTCAGAGTAAGGCAGCGATGGCCTAATGCCTCAAGTAGTAATAAGTGGTTCTATATGTATATTACTACAGCAGAGAAGATACTTGACTAATTGGCTCCCGTTCTACTAAACTTGACATAATTATGGACACCCCAAGGGTGAGAGTTCATGACAAGATCAGGGTCATTTCAATCGATCAATATTTGAAGAACAAGTCGTTTTCTGGCCAAATATTTTAAAATGTGTTTTCTCATAATAAGTCAGCATGAACCTAATGGCTCTGAAGTCTAAACGACTTCGTGAAACCTATAAATGTAACCAAGTAATTAACAAAAAATGAAAAGCTTTGAAAAGGTACTAATAAATACCAAACAGAGGACGGTGGGGGTTGCCCGAAGCCTAGGATCGTGAAAATATTAGTGAAAAAGGTGATAATGCAAAGGTTTCGGAATGGGAACGATACAGACAATGGACGTTTCGGGTGCAAACCCTTCGTCAGCAAAACAAATAAACAAATGAACGTCGAAAACAAATAAAATAAAATGGAGTATAAATTGTAGCGTCTGTATTCTATGGTGGTTGGAGTAAAAATGACCACCAGCGTTGTCTCTAGAGAAATAAAAATACATAGCAGTACCCGTTATTTTCATTTTATATATTTCATATTGTTGTTAGCCGACATGTACATAATTTATGCAAATAAGTGCATGTCGCTGTTAGCTAATGGACCCGTTATAAAAACGCTTTGAGCACATAATAATCTGGGGAATATTGCTATATATACAAAACCCTCACGTATTTCATTTATCATTGTTTCTGGCGTGCTCTACTCATAATAAATGTTGTGAGCTGAAAATGAGACGACAAATCTTGTGAAAGACAAAGATAGCCCTTTAGCAGATATCGAAATCGGGACATTATATTATAGAATAATAATAACGTACAGCCATAAACCGGACAATGGTCTTGTTATTACACGAGAGCCGACTTTGATAGCCTGACGATTAAATAATAGACGTGATAGCCAGGCGTTTGTG
The DNA here is from genome assembly GCF_034508935.2 of Berghia stephanieae. Lineage (NCBI taxonomy): Eukaryota > Metazoa > Mollusca > Gastropoda > Nudibranchia > Aeolidiidae > Berghia > Berghia stephanieae. The sequence continues at coordinate 85,534,378 of NC_088362.1, read as the reverse complement.
CGACCTTTTTAAGTCCTAGACAAACCTACCCAAGACTGGTGACCATTACACTACACGACAAGCGAAGGGAGGAGGAGGTAAATCATGACCACTCTGCTCACAACATTTTAGTATCGCTGGGCTCTGTGACTGGGTATCGAATGGCTTGGCATACCTCGCAGTGCGAACTTACCAGTGAAAGTTATTTTATTTTTTTCCGGTAAGCGTGGAGTGTTGACTGCCTCTATTGTCTAGGTACATACTTCGATCTTGGGATTCACGAAGCATGTGGCGAGTTCTATTTGTTGTTACTTCCATGCGTTTTGGACCTTAGTAGTTATATGGTGTGTCGTTTACAGAGTGTGTTTCAAGTTGATTTAAACAGAGCAGAATAAATATTAGCTGGTAAGCTTCAGTAATTTCTATTATTACTAATACTAGATACTACTATCGCTACCATCACCACCACCAGCACCACCACCACCACCACCACTACTACTACTACTACTACTACTACTACTACTACTACTACTACTACTACTACTACTACTACTACTACTAATAATAATAATAATAATAATAATAATAATAATAATAATAATACTTCTACTACGACTACTACAACTACTACTGCTACTACTGCTACTACTGCTACGACGACGACATCTACTATACCACCACCACTACTACAACTACTGTTCCTACTACAACAACAACAACTACTACTACTACTACTACTACTACTACTCCTACTGCTGCTGCTGCTGCTGCTACTACTACTACTACTACTACTACTACTACTACTACTACTACTACTACTACTACTACTACTACTACTATCATTACTACTACGACTATTACTACCACTACTTCTGCTGTTGCTGCTGTTGCCACTTCTACCTCTGTAAAATCAGAGCAGAAATATTATCTGGTAAGCTTCAATAATTACTTATATTCATAATACTAGATACTACTACCGCTACCACCAACACCACCACCACCATCACCACCACCACTACTACTACTACTACTACTACTACTACTACTACTACTACTACTACTACTACTACTACTTCTAGTAGTAGTAGTAGTAGTAGTAAGTAGTAGTAGTAGTAGTAGTAGTAGTAGTAGTAGTAGTAGTAGTAGTAGTAGTTCTACTACTACTACTACGACTGCTGATGCTGCTACTACTACTTCTACTACTACTACTACTACTACTACTACTACTAGTAGTAGTAGTAGTAGTAGTAGTAGTAGTAGTAGTAGTAGTAGTAGTATACTACTACTACTACTACTACTACTACTACTACTACTACTAGTAGTAGTAGTAGTAGTAGTAGTAGTACTGCTGCTGCTGCTACTACTACTTCTTCTTCTACTACTACTACTACTACTACTACTACTACTACTACTACTACTACTACTACTACTACTACTACTACTACTACTACTACCACTACTACTACTACTACTACTACTTCTACTACTACTACTACTACTACTACTACTACTACTATATTATTATTACTACTACTACTACTACTACTACTACTACTACTACTACTACTACTACTACTACTACTACTACAGTCTCCACTACAACTACTACTACTACTACTACTACTACTACTACTACTACTACTACAGTCTCACTACAACAACAACAACTACTACTACTACCACTACTACTACTACTACTACTACTACGAGGGCTCTTTCAGAAATAACCGAAAAATGCCCATTTCTCAGCAACCAGTGGAGATTTTTTAATTCTGTAAACGACATGATATTCCTTATTTCCTTATGGATATTCCCAGAAATTATGAAGTGCATCATTTTGCACAATGAATTTCTAGACGATTTTAAAGATGGCGGCCCACCTTGAAACTTGGTCAAAGGAGGAAATCAGAGCTGTCATACGTTTTTTGAACGCCAAAAGTCTGAATCCTACCGAAATTCATGAAGAACTTCAGAGTGTATATGGTGAGCATGTTATAAGCCATACACAAGTCTATCACTGGTGTAATTTGTTTGAAGCCGGCCATTCCGACTTGACAGAAAGGGAAGGGAGAGGGCGTTCGATAACAGCGACGTCAGAAGACAATGTGAAGCGAGTTGATGAGCTTATTCGTCAAGACAGGAGGTTGAAACTTCATGACATCGCAAGCAGTCTTGAAATTTCGGAAACTTCTGCCCATAGAATTGTATTTGATGAACTTGGCTACAGAAAAGTCAGCGCAAGATGGGTTCCTAAGCAATTGATAGACAATCATAAAGAACAAAGATTGGACATCTGCAGGGAACTTTTGAGAAGAAGCAAGAGCTCACGCAGGGTTCACGGGCATACTGCCAACGCCGGCGGAGACTTTCTAGGATACGATGTGACTTTTCTTGACAGCATAGTCACCGGTGATGAGACTTGGTTGCACCATTGCACCCCAGAAACAAAGCAAGATTCGATGACATGGAAACATCCATCCTCACCTGTCGCGAAGAAATTCAAAGTCATGCGGTCAGCAAAGAAAATAATGGGAACTGTTTTCTGGGACAGTCATGGTGTTATTCTGTTCGAAACCTTACAACCTGGAGAAACAATCAATGCTGCAAGGTACTGCCAAACTCTTGACAAGCTTAGGGAGGCCATTCGCAGAAAGCGCCAAGGGCAGTTGACCAACGGGGTCATTTTGCAACACGACAACACTACACCCCACACAGCACGAGTGACGCAAGGTTGGCTAGAGAAATATGGATGGGAGATTTTGCCACACCCACCACACAGTCCAGACCTCGCACTATCTGATTATCACCTCTTTGGGCCACTGAAACGTGAGCTGGCAGGAAAGCGCTTTGATGTCGATGAAGAGCTTGTTGACCGACCATGTGCGGAAATGGCTACAAAACCTTGACGGAAATTTCTTCCGAGAGGGTATCTATTCCATGGTGCAGCGTTGGCAGAAGTGTGTCGACAGACTTGGCTGTTACGTAGAGAAATGAAGGACGAGTCAAGGTATGAACACATGCAAGAATTTTGTTGATAGCATAAAAAACGCTGATTTTACAGGCATTTTTCGGTTAATTATGAAAGAGCCCTCGTACTACTACTACTACTACTACTACTACTACTATTACTACCACGACATTATTTTTATCCGTAAAGCATCTATGAATGTCAACAATGTTGACAACATTAAAATGTCTATCTTCATTTTTTTATCTACAATTTATAGCTTTAAAAAGTTCGTGATATGGGATAAAATCCTACTACTACTACTACTACTACTACTACTACTAGTAGTAGTAGTAGTAGTAGTAGTAGTAGTAGTAGTAGTAGTAGTAGTAGTAGTAGTAGTAGTAGTAGTAGTAGTAGTAAAGGTGGTGGTGGCGATGGTACCGAAAGATAAAACACAAAATTCGTGTCTTTGATTAAGGTTTTTGGGTTTTTTAAAATTTCACTCGTTATATTAAAACCTGTTATTGATGCTCGTTAAAACTCGTATCAATACAGGTTTGAATAGAACTCATTAAATAAAATCCATATTAAAAGACACTCATTATTTGCTATGTAGTGCCACAGGATAGCTTGTTAAAGTAACCAACCAAGACATCATCACCGTACGGTAGCAATCACCTTCCAAGATATTATCACCGTACGGTGAAAATTACCTACCACACTATTTTCACCTACGATGAAAAAAGCAGCTTCCTATATTATAAGACTACCAAAAAAAAAAAACACAAAGAAAAAGAAACTTAAAGCCTTTATGCTCATAAGCGGGTGGAATTAAATTGTCGTATATTATAATATTATGCTTTACTGTATATTACATCCACAACGGTTTTACCGTCTTAAATCAAATTGAGAAATTATGGACCAGGCATGGATGTAAGACAAAGCTATAGACAAGTGTGTATGTAATATATAACAGCACCTGATAAAGCAAGAAAGAAAAATAAAGTAAGAAACAAAAATCCCAAAAAAATAAATCTTTGTCGACTGAGGATCGAACCTCAGACTTCCCGATTATCGCCTTTGGGAGGTTTGAGGTACGATCCCCAGTCGAGGAAGCCGGATTGTTTTGGGATGGTCTTTTTTTCTTGTGTTTTTTTTTTCTTCTAATTTTGCTTTGTTTAGCTCTGTTCCATGCACACTTTTTCAGATCTTTGTTTTACCGACTAAATCATAAGGTTATGAATAATAACACTGAATATTAATTTCAATCACTAGATAGATACGGTTGTTTTTGTTTTGTTTTTTTAATATTTCAATACAGAATGTAAATAAAATATTATTTGAGTTGTTTTTCAAAACTTTTTTATATAGCGCGATATTCACTAAACGTACTCAAAGCGCTTTACAAAGGGTCCCTGGCCAACAGCAACTCTTTACATGTAAGACGGTACATGACGCCTGTCAGGCGATATTACAATTAAAAATTTCGGGCAGAGACAATGCTGTTAAAGGCCATGTACTCATTTCACACCTGAGTACGGTGAGAGAATGTGAGTAAAGAGCCTTTTCCAAGGACTCAACTATGCGCCGAGCGAGGCTCGAACCCAGGACCTTCCGACCCCAAAGCGAGTGTCATACCTCTAGACCTCATAACCACATTTGCAAGTTCATATAAAGACATCAGTTCGAAAAATAATATTGTTATTTTATTACACTCGTCTCTAGAGCTATCAGATCTATAAAACTATTCACCGCTCGCTGCCCCTTGGATTCGACAGTGGTTTACAACGAACACCAAATTTAACTATGTTCTGCTGGGTCTCATAATTTCGTTCCCCAGTTTACAAGGAACAAAGAGACAGAAGGACGGGGCTAAAAAATTACCATTAAACCCGAGTCGTTTTATGTCTGTCTTATCTTCTATGAAATTATGGTCTTCCTTGTCACACTTTTACCTAGTGCAGTCAATTAGGAAATGCCATAGTAAGTAAACGAGAACTCAGAATAAAAACTAAAATAACGGTTTATAATAACTTGAAACTTGAGCATTTTTGTAGCGCAATATCCACTAAACGGGGTCAAAGCGTTTTGCTAGGTGTCCCTTGCCTACTGCAACATTTAACATGTAACATAACATAACATAACATATGGTATAGGGCAAAATAGGATAAAATCCCTTGAATGCCCTTAATATTAATAATAATGCCATAAATCTATTGATTAAAGATTACAATAATGATACACGTGGTAAAGATAATATTTCAACTTAAATGTACTCATGTATATTTGGTGTACTAACATAAATCTTTAACCGTGACATCCAAAGCACATCAACGCACACACAAACACACACACACACACACACACACACACACACATACGCGCGCGCATATATATAATATATATATATATATATTATCTATATGTATATATATATATATATATATATATATATATATATATATTATATATATATAACCATAATAATATAACAATGCATAATATATACATACAAGATTGAAAGCCATGTCAACAGCAGTGCAAAAAAGTTTTATTCGTCAAATATAAATCTCCCATCATGTAATTCCCTGTCTACTAACACCTTGAAATAATCCATAGATTTTGCATTCTTTATGTTTCAAATTTCAAATTGTTCCATTTCTGAACAATACGAATACCGAACCAGTTTTGTCTTATGTTTGTTTTGCTTCTAGAGACAAAAATCTTATACTTGTCCCCTCTAGTAAAAGTAGTATTAGAATATGAAAAAAATTCAGAAAACTATATCCTATCCAGACCATGTACCAATCTATAAACCTGAATTAAATCCCCACGAATTCTTCTATATTTCAAACTTGGTAAGTCAAGAAATTCTAACCTTACCTTATAAGATAAATACTGTATTGCATAAATCTTTTTGGTGGCTCTCATCTGTACACTTCTAATACTAATAGATTGTCTTTTATATAATGGGCTCCAGATGCAATTTCCGTATTCTAGAATAGGATGAACGAGCGATTTATACAAATATAAAAATATGGTTTTATCAAGACTTATAAAGGTTCTGCATATTATTCCCATCATTCTATTTGCACGGCTTCACAATTATCTATAGACTATGTACATCAAAATTCAAAAGTGAACGAGACATGACACTATTTTGGCAAGATTTTTTTTTCCGACAGAGACAACGCTTTAATGTCTAGGTACTCATTTTACACCTGAATACGGTGAGAAATGTGAACTACGTGAAGAGCC
>NC_088362.1:85463191-85525691 GCF_034508935.2 Berghia stephanieae | reverse complement strand
GCACCCTCTTCCTCAATACCCCATAATAATAATAATAATATAATAATAATAATAATAATAATAATAATAATAATAATAATAATAATAATAATAATAATAATAATATAATATAATAATAATAATAATAATAATAATAATAATAATAATAATAATAATAATAATAATGATAATAATCATCATCTCCATATCTCAATCATCATAAAAACAACTTCCGATCACGCCGATCAGACATTGGATTATAACGATTTATCGTTGCAATCAATAGACTTCTAATGGGAATTTCTGTGAACTGGTATTGTCAGCTTAAACGATAGACCGATTACCTTTAATATTTGATTGACTTTTTCACAATCTGTCGCATGTTTGCTATGCGCCATATGATGATTAATTTATCCCATGTACTACCTGCCATGTCCACGAAGGCAATGCTCTCAAACACTGAAACGAGACCTTTTTCATTTTAGGTCAGAAAATGTTCTTTTTTTTTTTTTTTTTTTTTTTTTTTTTTTTTTTTTTTTTCAAAATAGGATCATCTAAGTCTGTCAATTTATCAATTTCACGTTTTCTGGCTAAATTATTTTTTAAAAACTGGCCAGAAAATTTACTTTTTATAATGTGGATGAGTCAAGATGATCACCTGTAAACCTGGAAATCTGTTAACTGTTTTTGCCAAGATGGGGGCCATTTAAATCGATCGATATTTGAAGGAGGGGTTTTCTGGTCATTTTTTTCAGATACGAGTTTTTCCAGACAAGGGCAGTGAACTGATTGAAAGTCTCAAATTTCTATTTGTAACTTTTTGTCAAAACGGGATCATCTGAGTCAATCAATTTATAAAGTTAGCGTTTTCTGCCTATCTATAAAAAATGTCTTTCGTCGATGAACTGCAGAATGAATTTTCAAAGTTTTCTGTGCCTAAGGTCTTTGTGCTCTCCATGGCATTCTATTTGATTTCCAATTGAAAACTGTGGTGATCAAGGCAATCTTTTAAATAGCTAAAATATAGGAATTCTTTACTCTTCCAACAATGCTATTGATGATGAAAATGATGGTGCGGATGATTTGGGTGATGCTGGTGATGATGATGATGATGATGATGATGACGATGATGATGATGATGATGAGGATGATGATGATGATGATGATGATGATGATTTGGATGATGATTTGGATGATGATGATGATGATGATGACGATGATGATGATGATGATGATGATGATGATGATGATGATGATGATGATGATAATGATGATGATGATGATGATTTGGATGGTGCTGGTGGTGCTGTTGATGATGATGATGATGATGATGATGATGATGATGATGATGATGATGATGATAATGATGATGATGCTTATGATGATGATGATGATGATGATGATGCTTATGATGATGATGATGATGATGATGATAATGATAATGATCGTGCGGCTATGTGGTCTTGTGGTATGACACTCGTCCTAGTTCGAGCCTCGCTCGCGGCATAGCTGAATCATTGGAAAAGTCTCTTTACTCTCATTCTCTCATCATACTCAGGTGTAAAATGAGTACCTGACCGTCAACAGAATTGTCTTGTCGGGAAAAAAAATGTAATATCGCCTAACGGGTGTCATGTCTCGTTCTACTCGTTTAGTGTTGCTGTTGGTCAAGGACCCTTTGTAAAGCGTTCTTGAGCACGTTTAGTGGATATTGCGCTATATAAAAGCTCAATTACGTAAAAGCTCAATTTTAATGATGAAGATGTTGATGATGATGATGATGATGATGATGATGATGATGATGATGATGATGTTGATGATGATGTTGATGATGATGATGATGATGTTGATGATGATGTTGATGATGATGATGATGATGACCGATGGAATTGACTGTGGTTTTGTGGGGTTTTTTTATATGTGTAATATCACATTTCCATTGACATAGTCCCATCTTCTGCGTAACACATAGATGTCATTTCACCCTTCGCGTGTCAGCTCCACATGTATGCGTCATGTAAATGGTTGAGCCAATCAATAACCAACGAGATTAAATATCACTTTCCTCCATTAGTAATCAAAAAAAAAATATGAACCGGTAGATCCGTACCGGAGTTAATTTCTGTATGTGGTCTCGTGGTAGGACACTCGCCTTCGGATCGGAAGGTCTTGGATTCGAGGCCTGCTCTGAGCTGCGCAAAGTTGAGTACTTGAAAAAGGCTCTTTACTCGCATTCTCTCATCGTACTCCGATGTAAAATGAGTACCTGACCGTTAACAGCGTTGTCTCTGTTGAAAAAATTGTAATATGGCCTAATATCGCATATTGTCCGATTTTTAAAAAGTTGCTGTTGACCAGGGATTCTTTGTAAAACGCTTTAAGCTCAGTTGACATTCCGCTATATAAAAGGTCAATAATAATTGCTTGCTACTCTCTGGATAAGTCTCCAGTCTGTCGCATAATCATACAAATCCAACTGCCTCCTGCTGGGCGAACAGAATAGTTAGAAAAGAAAAAAAGAAACTACTCGATTCCACGGGGACTGAGAGCCGTTTCTATGCTTTTGATACTCTACTCAGTACACCATCGAGACAGCCTCTAGTGTCCATTATTGTTGAAATATACGATATAGAATCAAAACCTCAATAAGGAGTACTTTTAAAAATAAAATCTTGAGCAAATTATATGGACGCAATATAACGATTTTCACAGCTTTACAGTGTTCAGTGACTCAATACGAATATTATCCAGAGGTTTTCAACCTGAGCTAGGTAATTTAATTTTGGGGTCAAGACTATGTGTGTAAAATGACATTTTGACATAAATCACAAAACTCCTCTTCAGTTCTGAATGAATTTAGTACTATGTTACATTTTTTTTTCAACGTACTCATGTGTAAAATAAGTACTTGGCCGTTAACAGCATTGTCAATGTCCGAAAAAAAATTGTAATATCGCCTAACGTGCGTTGTGTTTCGTCCTACTTTGTGCTGTTGGCAAGGGACCCCTTGTAAAGCGTTTGAGCACGTTTAGTGGATATTGCGCTATATAAATGCTCAAGATCATTAGGATAGAGCTCTCGTTGTCAACTGGTCTAGAACACCCTTAGAGAAGTCACCCTAAGTACTAAAATAAAATACGAATCAACATATTTCTCTCTTAGTTTAGATAAGACGACGGTCAAACAAAACTAATTTTCACTACTGATGACATTTCATAGGTAAGCCAAAGTTTTAGAAAGAGCTTATATTATTATCTGACCAAATACCTTTACCGTCTTAGTCGATATATATGTTGTTTTGTTTGGGTTTTTTTTTTTTTTTTTTTTTTAAATTCTAATTCACTGTTGTTCTTGTCCTTTAGTTGGGTACTTAACCAATAAAAGAGGTAAAAGTGAAACTGCTAAAACTTCAATGAAGCCTTGTTGAAAACGGCCATGTCTCGATATACATGACCATAAATTTAAATAAATAATGTGGGAAAATCATGGTTAGAAAGAAACTCAGTGTCGTCATTTAGAGCTTGAAGGTCGACCAGAACGTGTTTTTCTTGGCCCCACCCGTGTCCATCATGACAATGTCCCGTAAGCTACTTGGATTCTAACAAAATGTGGCCTACCTCAAAACAGCTTTCTGTCGGTAAAAATCGAACCCGAAAAGTTATGATTTCTGGGTGGGGTTCCTGACCTCCCACGATTCACAGCCGTATGTTATCAATGTTACTTATCTTTAAGTAGAAAACGTTAGGGGCTTCCTGAAGTTGGTGAAAATACTAACGAAAGAGTGAAAACGGCAGCACAACAATAGACAAATTAACGTGGAAAACAAATAAAACAAAATGCAAAATAACTTGTAACGTTTGTGTAATGTTGTACTGACGAAGGATTTGTACCCGAAACGTCCATTGTCTGTATTGTTCCCATGAGAAGCCTCTCCATTTTCACTCTTTCGTTAGTTTTTTTAAATTATTTATTTAAAGGAGCTCTACCTGAAAATGTCCAGATTGGGGACACGGCAGCGTCTTATATCTAGACCTGACTTACCATCTGACTCTATTCTTGAGCCAAGATTTATATATTCAACATTTTCGGGCTGTTCCTCGCAGATATTTCCTGTTGTGCGAGGGCTCGTCTTGTCCAGGTCCATGGGCTTTTTTTTTGTATTGATTAATTGGCTGGCAGTTGGCCAATAGTTTGGCCAAAGCTTTGTGATACAAATGACATTTGTTTCAACAGCCAATTTGCTATTATGTTTTAAACTGTTTGGAATAATGTAATGTATCGTAGTCTTCTTCCTCGTCATTTTCTTTTCACTCCTCCTTCTCCACCTCCTCTTTCTCCTCCTCTTCCTCCTCTTCTTTCTCTTCCTCTTTCTCCTCGTCCTCCTCGTCCTCCTCCTCCTCCTTAAAAAAAACAACAAAAACAAAAACTAAATGATTCAGTCTGACTGAATACTACTATCGACTTGCATCTCCAAGAAAATAAAAAGAAGAAAGGAATTGACAAAAAGTTACGAAAATTAAAAATAAAGAAATATCATTTTTTTAAATGTCGTTGTACAAATCAGACAATTAAAGATACGAACAAAAACAAATCAAAGTATGCAGTAATCTATGACGGGTATCCTAATTTGAACCATTAGTCATACTTAATTTGTGTATCAGAACAACAGAAAATAAATGATTAATGGCCTTATCGATATCATAAACGTAGACAATCAAATGATATTGACTCCTCATCTGGTGATGAACTACCCGCAAACGGAAGAGGAAACCCGATCGGTTGGCCTTTACAATGAATGAAGTCTAAATCTGGTGGATGGATATTATTTCATCAAAGGCATGCAGTCAAGTAATATATCACCGTGCCTGCATAGAACTGTAACATTCAGCACGGCAATCGTTTTTACTTGTCTGTCTTGTGTGTATGGTATAAATCGTTTATTTCAATAGCTTTTGTTTGGTTACAAATTTCGATTTTTCTCCAAGGTGATGGATTTAGTTGAGGGTTTTTTCTTTAGTGAATGCCTACCCCCTAGAGATTCGTGAAAATGATTAATTGCCGGCGGGTTTTTTTTTTTCCTTCTAATTTCACTTTTCCTCAAAACATCTTTTACATTTTAATCCATTTTAACCAATTGATTTTTGTGATGTGATTTTGTTTCTTGTTATTTTATACTGTTGTGTTAAAACTCGATTTTAGATATCTCGCAAAATTTGAGGATTTATTAAATCAAATGTTCAGCAAATTAACCATTTTAAATGAATATTTTTATTACCATTAATAATAATTTTGTAAAATGAAATGAAGCATGAACACACATATACAGACACACGAACATACACTCAGGCACAGACGATAGACTCATCTTCCGAACAATATATATATCTTTGAAGATTCAAAATCATAACAACGCGACATTGACTCATTATCACAGAAAAGTGGCAAATGAAATTCCATTCTTCTAAGTACCAAGTCATGACTGTTTGCCGCAAAAAGAATTCCCAACACCACAACTACAAGATGCAAGGACACTTGCTAAGTCATAAAGATAACATCAAATACATGGGCAACATACAAAACAACGTGACGTGGAATAATCATGTGAGTCATGTGAGCTTAGACCAACAAAGCACTCGGGTTCATTGCTCGAAATCTCCAACAATTCCCACAATATAAAATAGCACGCTTACACTTCCCTTGTAAGACCAATTTTACATAGAACATGCACACACCATATGGGATCGATTTACGAAAACTCACATGAGCAAAATACAATAAGTTCAAAGAAGAGTGGTTCGTTTGCTACAGGTTGCAGGTTGAGGGAGGAAGGCTGCGTCTCAAATGCACTAGATCAGCTACAATGGAAGCCCTTCATACAAGAAGAAAAGAAGCAAGGCTTATACAAATGTATAAAATCGTAAACGGGCACAGCCAATGTTATCTATCTCTAGATTGCAATGGGCACAGCACATCAATAACAGTCCCATCTTGCCTCAGAGCGCATTTCTCGGGCCGCAACAAAACACACACTCAACAAGAAACAACCACAGCAGGAAGTTTACAAACCACAGACAAACAATGATGCTTATAAGTTCAGCTTCTTTCCTCGAACCATTGAAGACTGGAACAGGTTTTCAAACACAAACATCAACAGCTTATCCACAGAATCCTTTAGAGGCACGCTTTCACTGTTTTATTATTATTAGTTTACGTGGTCTTAATGTTACACAATTGGGAACAGTAAATAACATTTGCATAGTGGACAGGAATGCCTCGTGCATCTTTAAATATTGGATTGGATTGGACAAATTCCGTCAACAATATTTCTTGTAATTTAAACTGCTATGTAGAGCAGCTGACATGAAGTTTGGCGTTAACAAGTTTCTGCATGATACCAATACCTTCTATGGGCACCGCTTGCGCATGCAATGCTCGGACCCTCCTACACAAGAAAGTTTGTTAGATTCCCAATGTAATCTTCGGTTATAATCTATCTATAGATAGTTCGAAGTTGACGTCACTCAGGTCTTTCATGTTTCGGTTTCAGTGACATTTATCTGGCTTTGGAGGAAACAGAATGACTTATATAGCACTTCGAAAAACAATATATTCTTTGTTTCTGATGTTGTTGTTTTTGTTTGTTAACTAGTTTGTTTTGTTTTTCCTTTTTGCTTCTTGTTTTTGTTTTTGTTTTGTTTTTTTGAGTGTTTTGAAAAAAAACTGGTTTTGAGCATCTATGTCTTACTTAATATATCGATACCTTTAAACAATTCCATATTTAACCACATTATATCTTGCTTTTTACCGTGACGTCCAAAGTTTGATCGATCGGTATTTGATGGACGAATTTTCTGGTCGTATGATGGTTTTATTATTTTTTTTCGCTATGATAGCATTATTATGGACTCGTTGTTGTAATGGAAAATTTCTCAAACCAACGCAAGATATTGTCCACCACACCAATGTTAAATAAAGCCCATACATTAAATGCGTGCGGTTATCGAAGCTACGAGCACACGTAGATAAATAACGAATGAAATAATGACGCCATTAAAATAATAATATGTGACTGATTCTCTCACAACGCACCATGTTTGGGTGACTCAGATGCTTAAATTTCAAATTCTGAGTGGGATCCTCTGGCCTCCCATAGTGGAAAGGAAGGCACTTGCTCTGTCTCCTATCCCCTCCCAATATCCATTTTCCCTTTCCATGTTCTCCCTGTCTTTGTTCTGGATTGAGATTGCTCGGTTGATTTCCTGGTCCTCGTGGGGATCCTTAGCTGGGAGGGAGACAGTCAAATGTATAGTATCTTTTTTTCCGATGATTTTTTTCCTTGCAAATTATATCTCTGTTGCTGTTATGTTTTATTACAATTATTAGTTTCGAATACTATATATATTGTACTTTGTAAACATTTAAGTGTGTCCTTCATTGTTTGTGCTTGGATTAGACTTATAAGTAATGTCGCTATAAGCACATCGATCATGGAATCTTTTGTAAACCCCTTTTCTTCCCATCTCTCCAGTGCTTTTAACTTCAAATCTACAACTTTTCGACGCACAGTGTCGCAAGCGCCGTAAAACCCCTGAACAAAAAATAACAAACAAAATTCAATTGTCAACTTTTACAAATTGAGTTAAAATAAAGACTTAATATTGAGGCCAGTGAATTTTGTTTTTGTTTTTATACTTCAAAACACTCTTGTTATGGACTTATACATAGTTACTCTAGGAAAGAGGGCGCAAGAGTGGCGTCGTCAAACATAATATTATGTCAGGAACACAATTTTAAAATGTAACCCATCTATCTTAGGATTCAATTTTATTTTAATACGATGCTAATCACATCTCACCGCATTAATCAAGAAAGCACTAACAGCGATGCGACTTGGGACTTCATTGCGGTCAATTTTTAGCACTGCATAAAACCCATTTAGCTCTATAGCAGTGTTGTGCTGTTCTGGGTAGCATCATCTTGGATGAGAGCAAAGGATTTATGAAATCTACGAGGTTGGCGGGTTGGGGAGGGGGGGGTCCTCCTTTTTAAAAACCTTTTTTTTAAAAAAAAAATCTGGTCTTTTTCGTCAGTTTGTTTACATCTGAGATCCACCATTGTGTTTTTATGGCATCATTTGTGGAGGAAAGGTTCCACCTTAATCACCCAAAAGATCTGACCTCTTGGCCAGTTAATAGAAATGATCTGAGATCTGTCAAATATATCGTGGAAGGAGATCATTCCACCAAAACTAGCAAAGTAGTCCGCTCAAAAACTCAAAAACATCATAAACAAAAATCCATAAACATGACCAAATTGTATTTTTATTGTATATGACATTCTCGAGTTAAGTGCTTAAAACTACAAATATAATGTTTGACTGACGATAATAGATGCTGGTGCTAGTTAAAAAGTCTCAATCAATGCTGCTGATTTTTGGCAAAACGGTAAGATGCAAAGCAAGATTAAAGTTGACGGGTACTTATTTGTAAGTCTGATAACCCGATTGGTTATAGGTTCTGTATTGTAATGGAAATACTCACAACCCAATCCCTTATATTAATCATTACAACAATGTTTTAAAAGGCCATAATTGTCTTCAGTTATCGGACCTGCAACTACGTACGCGTCGGTTAGAGTGAAATTGAACTCCGACGGAAGAGGACCAAATCAATAGATAGAAACTTCGACTGAATGCAGTTCAGGAGAGTTGCGTCGCAAATATCCAACTACAACTGAAATAAAAAGGCTTTGCAAGTCCAAACCCTTGACCACTCCGGCTTATATATAAGTGAGACATTCTGTTTCCATCATGCGTGACTATTTTAGGTGAACATTGTCGCATGTTATCAAGAATATGCTTGGGTTTACCTGTAATACACTGACCAAACACTTCTTTTCTTTTCTTTTTTTTTTCAAAAAGAAAAAGAAAAGAAAAGAAGAGAAAAAAAAGAAAAAGTTTATTTAACAAAAGTGTCAAATATTGTCATGGTACTCAAATGTCAATAAGCGTCAAACCTGAGCTTCTGGTTTGATACTTTTAAATAATTTAGCGTCGATGTTAATAAATCGATATTTGAAATAAATGGGAGGGGGGTTGAAGGAGTTGGAGGGTGCGTAGTGAACCGAATACATTTTGCCAAGTGATGTGTAAATCTTTTACTTTTATTGATACGACACACTCACAGCAGGGGCTGAGTTTTGACCTGTGGCCTCACTGAGAATAATGGTAAGGGGTATGGGTTGACCAGAGGAACCTATATAAAAGAGTATATTAAAAAGCAGAGAGAGAGAGAGAGAGAGAGAGAGAGAGAGAGAGAGAGAGAGAGGATGGCGGAGGAGGAGAAGGAGAAGGTATAATGGGGGGGGGGGAAGGGGGGATAAATAGTCGATTGTAAGTGCTTTAAATCGCCCTATAGTTTTTGTATTATTTTTGGAAAAGTCCCACTGAGGTGTAATATCCAATTAACAAAATGAAACAGAAGAGATATTAAGACTTCCATCGAAAATACTTAATGCTGATGAAATTGACTTTATAAACGAAAACTCTCAAGATGTAAAGGGAATAGAATGTGAACTTTAAATATACAATCCAGTCAATAGAATCAAGACTGAATTGACAACAATCAGCAAAGATAGTGATGAGTGAGAAACATTCAAGAAAGCTGGATCACTGCTTGGGTGCAAAGAAGACACTCCACACCGAAAACATCTTTCAAGAATAGCCGTTAATAAGCTGTCCTATGTGTTGAGCAGAACAAACAGTAATAAAGTGAAAACTGGAATGAAACTTTACAATTCATTGGTTAAATTTATCTTATTGTATAATTTAGGCACATGGGCATAGACCAAAACTGATGAAATCAAAATAGACGCTTTCCATGTCAATCTATAAAGACGTGTAGATCCTGGGATTACACCATCCTACAAAGATATCAAACAAAAGGCTTTATAAAAAGTGCAACGAAAAGCGCTTGTCTGTTTAAATTCTTGAGCTAGACCTGGTGGAATAATTTGTGGTCACATTATGGGTCGTTCAGAAATCTGCCGTACCATGGAAAAAACATATTTAAAAATTAGGCCAGAAAACTCGTCCTTCAAATATCGATCGATTTAAATGACTCTCAACTTGGCAAAAACTCTCAAATCCGGGACAAAAGGGCTCGGTGACGAACTACAACATCACTTCTCACTCTCAATAAGGATTTAAAACAATTCAATGACGAAACACGATAAGACAGAGACCTAGCAAAAATCGGGAAAAGACACAAAACAGGATTGGAGGATCTTCACCAAAATAATGAGAGAAATCGATGAAAATGTGAAGTCTGGTGACATCGAAAGGGGAAAGCTTTAAGTCAGTATCTATGACATATTGTTTGAAACTGAATTATTTTAACCAAATTTAGTAACACTAACAACATATTTTATACAGCCTTAATGATATATATTATACTATCGGACATAGAATTTGAGCGATTTCTCATAGAGGTGTGGAGTTTGCGTCTTCGTCACTAGGGGCTTTAATTGCATATCAGCTGGAAAATGCCATATCGTCATTTCCCCTTGGGACAATCATCATCATCATCATCATCATCATCGTCAACATCATCATCATCATCATCATCATCATCATTGTCATCGTCGTTGTCATCACCACCATCATCGCCATCGTCGTCGTCGTTATCATCATCATCAGCATCATCATCATCATCATCATCATCATCAGTAGTATTACTGTAGTAGTAGTAGTAGTGGTAGTAATAGTAGTAGTAGTAGTAGTAGTAGTAGTAGTAGTAGTAGTAGTAGTAGTAGTAGTAGTAGTAGTAGTAGTAGTAGTAGTGGTGGTGGTGGTGGTAGTTGTAGTGTAATTATTGGTGTTATTGTGTATTTCGTGGTCATTAATGTTACCACTATATTTTTTTGGTTTCATAAACCATTTTTTTCACTTTCATGTATGTTGTCATTAAATTTAATGATTTATTGGTGAAAGCCAAAGAGTAAATAAACTTGAAACTTGAAACTTAACCTCTCTGCTAAATAAATATGTTTTTGAGACCAATCATTGCCCTTCATCATATTTCTATTTTATCATTCTTTCACTTTTCTTTTCCTCTTTCAATTGAGAAGAATACTTACATTCATTTTAAGTGCGTGTGCGTGTGTGTGTATGTGTGTGTGTTGTATTTTCTACCAATATAAATGGCTTTATATGGAGAGTAAAAATAATATACGTATCGTAAGTAGTTGCACGAGTTATGATCTATTTTGAATCGTAAATTGACTCACGGAGCAGAGAGAGAGAGAGAGAGAGAGAGAGAGAGAGAGAGAGAGAGAGAGGGGAAGAGGAGGAGAGAGGGGGGAAAGAGAGAGAGAGAGAGAGAGAGAGAGAGAGAGAGAGAGAGAGAGAGAGAGAAATATATAGACAAATCGATAGATAGATAGATAGATAGATAGATAGATAGATAGATAGATAGATAGATAGATAGTTCGATCGATCTGAATAAGATTATTTTTGTTTTTGTATACAATTCAGAACCTGGTCAAACTTTATGACTGTCGTCAGAATAATAACCACCCGTTACGCATCACTTATTTTACTCCAAAGGAGTACAAAAGCCCTATGGAAGCGTCACGATTGCTCTTACCCTCTAACAGTCCTGCGTTGACCATGACTGTGACATAGTAACATAGGAAAGAAATCCCAACAATCCTACTTTTATCAGGCATCGCAACTATTGATACTAGGGGGCGAATAACGTCACAACATATAGTTGTTCTTTTGTTAATTTGTTGTTGTTGATATTGTTGTTGATGTTGCTGTTGTTGCTGTTGTTGTTGTCTCATGGTATGACAGTTGCATTCGGACCGGAGGGTCCAGGGTTCCAGTCCCGCTCTGAGCGGCGCACAGTTGAGTCCTTTGAAAAGTCTCTGTACTTATATTCTCTCAAGTACTGAGGTGTAAAATGAGTACCTGGTCGTTAACAGCGTTGTTTCTGCCGCAATAAAATGTAATATTGCTTAACAGGCATCATGTCTCGTCTTACATATTAAATGTTGCTGTTGGCTTGCGATCTACTGTAAAGCGTTTTGATCACGTTCAGTGGCTATTCTATTGAGCAATATAAATGCTCTAGTTTTTGTTGTTGTCAAATGCTTTCACTGAATGAGAATATAACTATTCGAAATACAAGTGTAATACATGTTTGGAAAAGCTTACGGGATAAAATTACTAAGTGCAAACATGTTCAAGAATGGTCTTGGTTAATTCTAGTATAAACAAGAACTAATATGTTATAAACTAAAGGCTACTACAATCAGTGGCCATAACAAAATAACGTCAAGGAACGGGAGTTCGGCAAAAAGAATCATTAGAACCTGTGCTGGAAATAAGCGCTAAATATTGTCCAGTAATCTACACAGAATCGAAGGGCCTTTCGGTTCTTATTGTAATAATATAGGCTGACGAGGGGGAGGGGGTGAGATTACTCATCCCGATGACTCGGGTTTGAGCCCTGTTGTCGACATTTTGCTTCTTTTTCCCCCCTTAAATAAGAATTTAGCCCCTATCGCTCACTGTTCCTGGGTGGGGTTCCTGACCTCCCATAGCACTATTTTTGTCTTGGAATGAGATTACTTGGTTTTGTCCTGGCCCTGGCCGGAGTCTTGGTTGGGAGGGAAACAGTCATATGCATTGTTAATTGTTTTGGGAGATGATTTTTTTCTTTGTAAATCAACTCTCTGTTATGTATATTATATAATATGTGTTATTTTTAATGTATAATGTAAGCATTTGAGTGTATTCCTCATTTTTGGATCTTGTGCTTATGTCCGGATGAGCCTTATAGGTGATCTCAAACTAAGTACATTGGTGGTATGCTCTTGGAATCTACATTTGATCCCTATATGTTCCCAGTTCCCCTTTGTCTTATTTTCTCGTGGGTGCTTTAGTTGTAATTCTAGAACTTTTTACTGTCCCATTTTCTTCCTTTTTACGGGGGCTGATATGACCTCAATGTGTTGCAAGCACCGTAAAACCCTTAAAAAACAAAAACAAAACAAGCACACTGTTCGCGAAGTTCCCGGTTTTAGAGTTTTTTGCCAAGATGATCGATATTTGAAGGACAATTATTCTGGTCATAATTTTTAAAACTTTTTTTTCAGCGCACGATAGCATTGGGCGGAGCATTTAACCTGTGGTTAATCGGTTGCCAAGAGGTATGGCGTCACATTTTGCTGTAATGGCAAGCAACATTGAGCATTGCCAGTGACTAGATCAGTGACAATCATTGCATCGTCCTGGATCCAGCTCGGTATCTTTTTGGTAAGACACATTTACACGCTTTGTCCCGCTTGATTGAAGTATAGAAGATTACCTGGATTTGGATTGGGTCTTCTGACCGCCCATGCTGGGCAGAGTGGTCACTTGCTGTGTCTTCTATCTCCCATATCTGTTTTCCCTTTCCATGTTGTTGTCTGTCTTTGTTCTGGGTTGAGATTGCTCGAATGCCGTTGACTCAAGTGAATATTTATAAAATTTGCCAGGGCTTTGTGCGGCTATGTGGTCTTGTGGTATGACACTCGCTTTCGGATCGGAAGGTCCTGGGTTCAAGCCTCGCTCGGCGAATAGTTGAGTCCTTGGAAAAGGCTCTCAACTCACATTCTCTAACCGTACTCAGGTGTAAATTGAGTACCTGGCCGTTAACAGCGTTGTCTCTGTCCGAAAAAAAATTGTAATATCACCTAACAGGCGTCATGTCCCGTCCTAAATGTTAAATATTGCTGTTGGTCAGGGGCCCCTTGGAAAGCGCTTTGAGTACGTTTAGTGGATATTGCACTATATAAAAGCTCCTTTTTTTACTTTTTTTATTTTATTTTATGATCGGTCATTTTATGTCAGGAATCGCCATCCGGCCGCCCTGTTTCATTTGCGCACTCCTACAGACTTTATAACCGGATCGATTTTGATCGTTGATAGCTCAAAAGATTCGTCTCGATCGACTCGTATGTTAATTTTCAAAATATGGTGGTATAATAATAAAAAAAAAGATGCATGCCCTATTCCCATTAGCCTTTATTTTTCTGCAAACACTGTGGGTTCTCCTCTTTTAGTGCTCAAAATCATAATATTCGTATAAACATCGAATATCCTAGTGAGTGAATGCTACCTGCTTTAGTCCCTTGATCAGTGACTTGAGCAATCAATTCAAGGACTAAAAAAGTATACGGGATTAGAATCTAAGTGGCTTATTCTTTCTTCTCTTAGAGTTGAGTAATTAATGGGTTGTGCCCATTATCAAACCCTTAGAAACGTTTTCATGCGAGTTTTCCTCATTATTGTGTTCACATCAAAGAAAATATGAGCTACGTCGGTCTTACTTTCTTTGTGTACACATTGGGTTGGACACAACAACAAAGTGACGCGATCCATGACAAACGCGTTTCTCTTATACTGGATTTTGAACTGTCGATCTTTCAGTAGCCAATACTACTACAAACTGATCCACCCATTTATTTTGTTCCTCTGACAGCGTTTCTTAAAGTTTCAATCGCATTTGAAGTAAATAAAGTGTTTATTTGGCATGATTATTCATGAGCCGGTCGCGTTCAGGTTGGATGGTTTCAAGGTTTGACGTGGACAGTGGACAGGGAGGGGAGGAAGGGTACATGAGAAATACAGGTGTCTTTATATAAGTGAAGTGATTTACTGAAAATATCTTAAATTATTTGTTGTTAGAAAGTTTGTCAGATCTTGAATCCTCTGTGTGAAACAATTTAAAATTCCACTTTGTTTTCTTTCCAATTAAATTGTGATTTAGAACAAGAAGGTCTAAAAATAAATAAATTGAATGTGCATACAGTAATATATTGTGGAATCGACAAACTGTTCCTTAACATGTGATCTTGCAGTATTTTTGTGACAATCTTTTCGATCAACTTGGATATTAAATGAAGGTTGGATATTGGTCGATAATTTTTGAGATTGTTTATGTCAAAGGATGACTTCTTTATCAAGGGAGTAACGTGAGCCATTTTTAGGTTTGTGGGGAAATCAGAATTCGTAATAGAGCCGTTGACAATTTATGTTACGGAGGTCGCAAGTTCATTAATTTACGATTTTATAACCCATGTTGGTATTGAATTGAGTTGGCTTGATTTGTTTGGGCTATTGTGAACTAGTTGTATTATTTCCTCTTCCGTCGCGAGTTCAAAAGATGAAAGAGGTAGAGCGCTGTCAGTTTTCTCAGAGGTTTTAGGTATGTCTTTGATGTTGCAATGTTCCTTGTCGAAAGTGAAATGTATTTCGTATATTTTGTCTCTGAAATATTTATCAAAACGCTGTGCTAACTCAAATCCACTTGTGTTTGATGAACGGCATTTTTTAAAGCAGTGTCTTTCAGTCAGGGGACCGATTACGATTTTAAAAAGTTCTTTTGTGTCATTTTTCTTGGATGAGACAGTTTTCTTGGTGTGATTTCGTTTGGCCTCTTCGATCAAACTATTTGTTTCATTTTTGATGGAAATGTACAGATCTTTATTGTTAATTGAATTTATATTCCTCAATAGCCTTTTCGCTTTTCTTCTTTTCTTTTTTGACGTTCTTATATCCTCAGAAAACCAATGCGAATTTGGGCAAAGTGATATCATTCGTGTTTGTAGTGGTGCATGCTTCTCAAGAATGTCCAGGATTACTGTGTCAAATACATTTAGTTTGTCTGCTACATTTGTTTCTTTTTTTCCTCTACACGGTGCGTTGCTCAGGTCTTTGATAAAATCATCGCGACAAGTGACTTGGATTCTCGGTACTAAATTGTTTTTGTTTATAGGACGGTTTCGATGATGAGGGGTAAAAAAGTACAGTTTTGTGATCTGAAAAATGATTTTGAATTACAGATATTTCTTTGATATATAATCATCAGACATCCTATGTATAACGAGGTCAATAATATGTCCCTTGTCATGGGTCGATGACTGAACACTTTGAGTTAGATTTAGGGATTTTATTATATTATTCAGAGCATTAGTTGTTGCGTTGTTTATCTCGTCCATGTGAATATTAAAATCTCCAACAACAAGCAGATTCCAGAAAGAAGTGCTTTGCTGCTGATGAGTGTTTCAAAGTCATGTAAAAAATAACTATGTTTGGATGATGGTGGTTTGTACAAAGTGATTATATTGGGTGGGGTTCCCGACCTCCCATAGTGGGCATGGAGGTACTTGTTGTGTCTCCTTTCCCCCTGTATCTGTTTTCCAATTGCTTTCTCTTTTTGTCTTGGAATGAAATTATTTAGTTTTATCTTGACCCTGGCCGGAGTCCTTGGCTGGGTGAGAAACAGTCAAATGTATAGCTAGTTTTGGGAGATGATATTTTTTCCTTGTAGATCATCTCTCTGTTATGTACTGTTATTCTTTTTATTTTTAATATATGATTTGTAAAAATATGTTTTTTTCTTCATATTCATTGTATTAGGGAAAATTAGACTAAAACCGTGCACATTGGGGTTGAAATCCTGAAAATTGGCATATAGGTAGCTAAGATCCGTATAAATAACATCTGATATAGATGTTGGAGCACAAATAGAAGCCAATGGAAAATCGGCACCAGATACCAGGAGAAGACTTGCAATTGCAAGCAACAAACTAAACAAAATGATGGCAATCTGGAAGAGCGAGGAAGTCAGACTGAAAATGAAGATCCTAACATCCTGTATTTTTCCCACTGCAATATATGGATGCGAGACATGGTCTATAACCAAAGAATCAGAAAAGAGAATAACCGCCTTCGAAATGAAATGCTATAGAAAAATCTTACGCATCCCGTGGACAAACAAAGAAAGCAATGCAAACATCATGAAAACACTAGGACAAAAAAGTCCCTGCTCATGAGTAAGATAAAAAAGCTGAAACTCAATTACTTTGGGCACCTGAAAAGACACGGCACACTGGAGAGAGATGTACTGGAGGGCATGGCGGAGGGCAAAAGAGGCAGAGGAAGACCACAAAGAAGATGGCAACAGGATATACAGGAATGGCTCAACAACGGCGTGACGGAATGTGGCAGATGGGCACAAGACAGAGACTTCTTCCGAAGGACTGTGTGGGAGGCTACGTCCAAGTGATATTAGTGCATGGGCCAGTGGGCGAAACCCTCCCCCCCCCCCCCTGGGGGAGTTTTCGCCACATGGTTTTTCTGAAACAGCAATATATCTTGAGTATTAATCCGGGTGTTACCGTTTTTTTCAAGTGTCATTTACGAGAGTTACGGCCCTTGAAAGGTCATTGGGTGCAATTTTTTGTGAAATCGTTTTTGTGCATAAAATGGTTGTTTATCATCTTAAAATTGTTTCACATACAATCAATAATGGAATTTTATTGTAATTTCTCATTTTTTGCCTCATATCATAAAATATTTTACAAAGCCATATAGCGTTTTTAAATCTTTGATAGCCATTTTCTCTATAATTTGAAAAAAAAAATCTATTACAGTGTACTTGTTTCCCTTCAGGATGAATAAACAAGAGGGATTTTGCACTAGCACAATTTAGGCATGCTTCAGGGACATATAATACAAATTAATCCGGGTGTTACAGTTTTTTCAAGTATCATTTACAGGAGGTATGGCCCTTGAAAGGTCATCGGGTGCAATTTTTCGTGAACTCATTTTTGTGCATAAAATGATTGTTTATCACCCTAAAATTGCTTCAAATGCAATAAATAGTGGAATTTTATTGTCATTTCTCATTTTTTGCCTCATATCATAAAATATTTTACAAAGCTATATAGGGTTTTTAAATCTTTGATAGCCATTTTCTCTATAATAATGAAGTCCCCAAAGGCTGTGCAATTGAAGCTGCATTTGAGAGTGCCTCATCAGAGGAAAGAAAACTGCAAGAAGCTGCTGTAACCTTGAGACATTTGATTCTGGATTCTTTCAAAGATCATTCACAAATGCCTCGGCCCCCCCACATCAGAGTATTTGCTATCTGCTCAAGACCAACTTCCTTCTGCTCTGATCAAATTTTTTACTACACTCCTATCCAAGCAAGGTGCAGGACATATGAGTAGTAGGTCTGAAAGACTTGTACGTTCCATGGCCCAAGATGTTTGATCTAATGTCACTTGTGGACAATGGAAAATGCCTAAACATTTACTTCTGGGGATGACTGTGAGGCATTTGACTGGAAGTTTTCAGATTATAAACATCCTTAACCGCTTTGGACATTGCGCATCCCACTCTACTCTTTTGGAACTGGAGACTGCAATGTGCGACAGTGTTGTTGAATGCTCCACAAATCTTCCTTCTGCCGCATTGGCACATCCAAAAATCACCCATTTTTGCTGGGATAATTTCGATCTCACAGAGGAGACCACTGATGGGTCTGGCACCACACACTCTACTCATGGCATCATGATCCAAGAAATAAAAGAAGGAAACTTGGAAAGAAAAATAAAGCAACAAAATGTCACGACTGGAAAAACAAAGAAAAGGTCAGCAACTTTCAAACCCATCCAAATTCAGCCTTGCTTTGCAATTGGAAGAGCAGAACCTTCTCTGACTGTTTCCACAACAACAGTAGAAAACAATCAAGAAAGACAGCTGCACCAAGATAATTTTCTGTGGGTGTTCTGTAGGATGAAGTTGAATTCAGACGGAGAACGTTTCCCTGGCTGGAAAGGTTGGCTTTCATCAACAACTCCAAACCCCCAAAATGAAAATGAAACCAACATGCCTTCAATTGTTGAATATATGCCTGTCATCAATGCTCCCATAACTAAAGCAGCTACAGTACAGAAGGTGTTACAACTATCTTTGGAGGCAACACAAGAGCTTGGTCAGCCATATACATTTGTAACATTTGACCTTGCTGTAGCAAAGAAAGCTTACGATATTGTCTGGCAAAACCCACAGCTTTACAAAACAGTCATTATTCACCTGGGTGTCTTTCACACCATAATGTCATATCTTGGTGCCCTGGGAAAGCAAAGTGGATCTGGTTTTGAAGAAATTGTGACTGAAGCAGGGCTATGTGCACATGGTTCTATGGATAGGGTTATGAGTGGAAAGAACTACAACAGGGCTATACGAGTGCATGTGTCTGTTTTGGAGGCTCTAGAGAGACTTCTGCTTGTAAAATTTGAGCAGGACACGGATTCAAAACTCAGTAAAGACCTCATGTCTTACATAAAGGAATTCACCGAAGGAATTTCAAGCCATACAGCTAATAAAATTCTCCAGTCAACTGTGTATGCTGAGTTATTTTCCCAGTATGAAGCCTTCAAAGAGAGTGTCCGCTCAGGAAAGTACGGAAAAACTGCACAATACTGGATCCAATACATGGACAGAGTTTGGCTTCTCCTCCAGTTTCTGCGAGCTACAAAGACAAACAACTTTCTTCTTCATATATCTTGTTTAAAAGAACTGTGCCCACTGCTTTTTACCATGAATCACCACAATTATGCCAAGTATCTCAGTGTATATTTTGTGTCACTAGCCAACCTGATTCATTCCCACCCAGGGGGCAGAAGAAATGTTACAAGATAATGGATTTAGTGTCTCCAGATCAAGGACTAGGACGCCTGCTGGAAGAATAGCAGTTGATATGACCATTGAACAAACAATAAACAAACATGCAAAGACAAAAGGAGGTATTGTTGGGTTCAGCAAGAGTCTTCCAAGCTATTACCGTTGGAGTGTAACAAGACACAATCGAGCAGAATATGTATCAGCAACCCAAAGAATGATCAGCAACAACAACTGTATGGATATAGACACCCACAAAGAATTGAGCCTTGCAGAAAAAAGACAAAGTGAAAAGCGAGTGCAAAAGATCCTCCAGGCATTTTCAGCATTTATCAATCCCTTTGAAGTTGAAGATGGTCTGGTCAGTCTAGCTTCAGGAATGAAAGTGCAAGAGGATGTTGCTGATGACCTGCTAGCCGTGGAAAAAACAGGAAAAAGATTGTTTGAAAGTTTTGTTGAAAACAGACTGAAGGAAAAGACTGTAGAATTTCACAAGCCATTAGAAAGGAACAAGACCAAGACATTTGCATCATTGAGGAAAGTGGTAACAGTGAAAAAAGACATGAACGTGGTCAAAATCAAGGCACAAAGACATTTATTTGGCCAGCTTCTTGTTTTGTCCCAAGAGCACAGTGTTGATCTTCAAAAAGTTCTTCAATATCCTCTAACACCTACTCCATGGTCGCTGGCTTCATCAGATGGTTTACCTCTGAAGACCAACAAAGCAACTCTGTTGCACAAGCTCACGCCTGACAATTCATTAATGTTCGAGGATTATGCAAAAAAAAACAAACAAACACCGTTTACATTGTTGATGGCAATGCACTGTTACAAACTCAGCAATTCCAAATACATTTGGTGAAGTAGCCAAACTTACATTTTCCTCCTTACCACAAGCAGCTTGTGTACACTTTGTGACTGATACTTACATAGAAGATTCAATCAAAGGTTGTGAGAGATTGAGGAGATGATCTTCTGAAGATAATGCATACGTGTTAAGAGGATCTGAAACAACAGTGCCCAGACGTTGGAAATCATTTCTCAGCTGCGTTGATAACAAAAGATCCCTTATCAGGTTTCTCCTCAAGGAATGGGAAAGTAACGAATATGCAAAGAAACTGAGAAACGGGAAATCTTCTTTGTATGTGAAGAGAGATGCACTTTACTTTACAGTGACACGGATGAATTTACCACAGCTGTACCTTGTCTAGATCTCTACTCATCACAGAAAGAGGCAGACACACTAATTATACTGCACTGTCAATATGCTTCCCGCCAACCAAACTGTGAAACAATTGTTGTCAGATCACCAGACACGGATGCCTTCTTACTTCTCCTTTCATTCTCAGAGACAATTGGAAAGACCCTGATTTTTGATACTGGCTGTAGCAACGACAGGCGACAAATCAATGTCTCTCAGATTGCAAAGACTTTGTCTAAACAGATGTGTGATGCATTACTTGGTGTCCATGCATTCACAGGCTGTGACACAAGTTGCTTTGCTGGGCAAGGAAAGCTGAAAGCTCTAAAATTTCTTCAAAAGGAGGAAGATCTTAGAATTCTGTTCTCCAGATTTGGAACATCAGCAGCTGTTTCGAGTAATGACTGTCTCATGTTAGAGTCATTTGTGTTCAAGCTGTATGGCAAAACCTCACGCACAAGTGTCATCAAAGTGAGGTATGACATAGTTCGCCAGCGTTTCAAAGGAAAGAAAGGTACCATCTCATGCAGTGGTGGAATTGATCTGTGTCAGATGCCTCCTTGTAGTCAAGTATTGTCACTGCACATATCAAGAGCCAACATTCAAACTCTCATTTGGAGGAATGCAGTGTGCCAGAATCCTAGCATTCCAAAACCAGAGGATAACGGTTGGCAGAGAAATTCTGCAACTGAATTGGAAGTACAGTGGTTCAAAGATGCTTTCATTCCAGATGAGTTGCAGGAAATTGCGTATGAAGAAAGCTGCACCAGTACTGACGAAGATACATATGCCGAGGATGGTAGTGATAGCTTTGACAGTGATTTCCTTGACGACACTTCAGAGGACGAAGAGGATTTTGCTACTGATGATGAGGATATGTAATAAATTGGTGAGCAGTGCAAACTGTTAAGGAGTAAAGCATGTTTGCAAAACACATAAGGATATTGTTTTTATGTACTTACTGCATCTTGAATCAAGAATCCCTTTTGAGTATCAATTATTCTTCATAATATAACAATGCGATTTCGTTCAAAAGTCTTCGGTAATGATGCTTCACTTGGGTTGTGAACAAATTAGTCTTTTTTCATGATATATCTATTGTTTTTACCACACCTTCAACTTACTTTTAAATGTGACAACTGGACATCAATACCATGTTTAAAAAGAATGAAAATTATGATGAATTTGGCATCCCACAAAGTGGAGAAAAATTTAAGGGTTGCGTACACTTTTAGTTTTTCCTGTGACGGAGAAATATGAAGGTTGTTGTTGAGGCTTGGGCCATAGCATTCTTCAGTGCTACATTTTTAATGAACATGCTGTTTTTGGCCATATTTAAAATAATTTTTGTGTAAAACACTGAAATAGCCCATAAGTTTAGATATGACACTTCATGAGATTACTGACAAATTGTTTCAACTTTCTGTGAATCTATATAATATTTACAAATTGAAAGCTTGTGCACATAGTTTGATAGTATATTCAATTTCCTTCAGTTTGATACCCAATTTGCATATATTTGAATTAATATTGTAGTCTCCAGAGCCTTTGAAAGAAATGTTGTCTCTTTTTTTGCAAGGGGACACAACTCACTTTTTTCAAAGGGCCATAACTCTCTTAAATGACACTTATTTTTACGGTAACAGTGGAATTTGTATGGCCAATAAGTTCTATTATTTGAAAAACATAGTGGCATAAACTCCCAAAAGGGGGGGAGGGGGGGTCCCAGTGGCCTAAGCACTATATGCCACAGAGAGAGAGAGAGAGAGAGAGAGAGAGAGAGAGAGAGAGAGAGAGAGAGAGAGAGAGAGAGAACCACACTGGCAATTTATCATAACAGTGCGATTTTAGTTTTAGCACTTTTATTTTTTTCTATATAACATTACTTATCCGAGGAAATAACCACGATAATACAATGTGCGTTCTAAAACTTTAAATACACTGGTTACCATTTACGGTTAATTAACTGATGGTTATTTCGTGTTGTAACGAGTAGATAAAAGACGGAGAGGGAGAGGGGGAACGAGTGGGAGAGACGGAGAGAGAGAGAAAGAGAGAGGGAGAGAGAGAGAGAGAGAGAGAGAGAGAGAGAGAGAGAGAATTTTACTCATTGCTGTACTAACCTAACACCCCCCCCCCCCCCCCCCCCCCCCCCCCCCCGCATCTACGCAAGTCCGTGCAAGGCAAACCGGACCTTAAACACTTGCATCGGGTGCCCATACATTCTCTCTTACATAACACTTGATGAGTTTTTGGGACACTTTTGACAATTCTGGAAATAAGCTCCACAGTGGTTCATGTCGATTGTCACATTTGCTGCAGGGTTCTCTTCTATAAAAGATATAATGTTAGCAAAAGCTCGATTTCTTTCAAGAACTGTGACATCAGCAGTGACATCTTTTAAAGCTTTTTTTTTAAAGTATCGTGCATGACAAATTTTATGGTAGTGTGTCTCCTGGGCGACTTAATCTCCTCCGACAATAAATGACAACATATCAGAATCTTTGATAGATAACGCTATTTCACGAATCTTTTCTTCCCTGTCTGTTGTCATTACAGAATGGAGTACTCCCGATTCCATGTTTTTACAAAAAAAAGAACCTTGTTTATTATAGGCAATCTCTAATTTTAAACGATGTCTCATTATTCTCTGGGTGGCGAAATATATTCTATCTCACACCGTGACTCCTCCAAGACGAAGTTTGGCATTCTTGTAGGGCATATCTTTAAGATGTCGTTAATTCTAGTCGTCTAATTTTGTTGACATTACATTTTACACAATACTTATGCCACATAGCATCATTTTGTTTTAAGCTTTCAATAATCTCATTTCTTTCTGATTAAATTGAAAAAATAAATACATCCAACTTGTTTTCATCACGAACTAAAGAATTGAATTGTATTAAATCTTAGAAAAGAGTTTCATAGCCTTGCCCTTTGTCATACCACCTCGACGTAGAGGGCCATTCTAAATGGTCTGTGTTATCTTGTTGGCATACCAAACACTTGTCCCAGTCTCTGAGAGCAGTTCTTTTTGTCATTGTTTGTATCTGAAATCATGCAAATGCATTCCTTTATTAGACATAATATGCAATATTCTTTCATCTCTCTCTCTCTCTCTCTCTCTCTCTCTCTCTCTTTCTCTCTCTCTCTCTCTCTTTGTTTTTTGTTTGTTTTTTTCTTTCTTTCTTTCTTTCGTTCTTTCCGTTAAAGACCCATCATCAGCAGGCAAAATGTGTGCAGTGCCTTACATAAAGACACACCAGTACAAATAGAACATTCTCCCATTGTCCCCATGCGGTAAATAACGTAAAGTAAATAACTTGCTACAATACAGCATCGTAGTGGTTGATGATGATGATGATGATGATGATGATGATGATGATGATGATGATGATGATGATGATGATGATGATGATGATGATGATAATTGCGTTCTTATATAATTTAAGTCGTATACCGCCTCTTTACTGTCATCAAGTTTGACCGAGATAGGTTTTAACTCGCGTAAAATGATTAAAGCAGTATTTTGGGAAAGAAAAGAAAACATGAGGAGGGGAGAGGGAGCACTGTCCTTTGCCAACACCGTTTATTGGCATTTATTGAGCTGTGTCTGTATGGTCCACCCCTCTGCTCATCTGCCCGTCTGCCGTCCGTTTTAGAGCAATTGATTATACTTACTAAATCAGATGGAGAAAAATCTCATATGATAGAATATTGCTCGCTAGACGTCCTTCAAAACAAGTGAACTTGAATAATATTTACGATTAAATAATTTGTATTGTTCGTGAATCGAAAGTAAAGGGAAAGGAAAACATCCGCTTCGACGCTAAAAATAGTCACCAATGGGAATCCAAAGGATGGCGTAAAACAACCTTGGGTCGGCTTGCCTCGAATATTTACATAATAAAAGTGAAAGAATTTTTGGTCGTCCATTTCAAAAGTTTCTAATCTTAAAAACCTTGTATCTCAACTCATACTGATCTCTCAGAGTGGTTCTATATAATAAATTATAGGATTTTTTATATTCTACAACATATGTAATTTTCATGCTTTCAACCCTGATTTGCACAATTCAAGGGTTTTTGGACCTAATTCCGCTACCACTTGAATTGCCCCCAAAAAATGAGAACGTTAAATTTGTATTCATGCGCACCAAAAGATAATTTATAATTTCAAATCGGCAGTCTTTTACACCCTATTTCACACAATAAAATGTACGAAAATATTCTGCAATCGTTGAATTGAACGCGTTCAAAGAATTATTCAACGATTAGGTACTTGTTTACTAAGAAATAATAGGATTTTCTTATGAAAGGGGTGGAATAAAACATCTTATTTCACGTTATCACAAACTCCTTCTTCGTTATGTAGAAACACTCTCAGGTTTGAGGTCCGAACTATAGATCTGCATTGAATTTTAAAATGCTTTTGAAATAGAAATTGATGAAGGATCGTTGAACGTGTCATATAATGCGTTTTGGTGTTTGAGATGTTATTGAATGCATCGTGTTTCCAAAATATTTAAAGGTCAGGGCTGCTTGATTCCGCTGTAACAGATAGTAAGATACCATAAACTAGATGGTTAGAAGGGAATGAGGTAAACCTTTGGCCTTGATTACAGTGAAAATAATTTGTGGAACGTTGCTTTTTATGTACATTTTCGGAGATATTATTGTTATTATTATTATTATTATTATTATTATTATTATTATTATTATTATTATTATTATTATTATCATTATTATTATTATTATTATTATTATTATTATTATTATTATTATTATTATTATTATTATTATTATTATTATTATTATTATTATTATTATTATTATTATTATTATTATTATTATCACTATTATATTATTATTATTATTATTATTATTATTATTATTATTATTATTATTATTATTATTATTGTTATTATTATTATTATTATTATTGTTATTGTTGTTGTTGTTATTTTTGGTATTGTTATTGTTGTTGTTATTGTTATTGTTACTATTTTTGTTATTACTATTATTGTTGTATTTATTATTATTATTATTATTATTATTATTATTATTATTATTAATATTATTATTATTAATATTATTATTATTAATGTTATTGTTATTGTAATTATAATTGTAATTATTATTATTAGTAGTAGTAGTAGTAGTAGCAGTAGTAGTAGTAGTAGTAGTAGTAGTAGTAGTAGTAGTAGTACTAGTAGTAGTAGTAGTAGTCGTAGTAGTAGTAGTAGTAGTAGTAGTAGTAGTAGTAGTAGTAGTAGTAGTAGTTAGTATCTTGTTATTATATATTATCATCATCATCATCATCATCATCATAATCATCATTAGCATTATTATTATCATTATTATTATTATTATATTATTATTATTATTATTATTATTATTATTATTATTATTATTATTATTATTATTATTATTAATTATTATTATTATTATTATTATTATTATTATTATTTATTATTATTATTTTTATTATTATTATTATTATCATTACCATCATTAGTATTATCATTATTGTTATTATTATTTTATTATTATTATTATTATTATTATTATTATTATTATTATTATTATTATTATTATTATTATTAATATTATGTTATTATTGTTGTTATTAGATTAATATTATTATTGTTATTATTATTATTATTATTATTATTATTATTATTATTATTATTATTATTTTAACAATAATAATAATCATAATGATAATAATAATAATAATAATAATAATAATAATAATAATAATAATAATGATAATGATAATGATAATGATAATAATAATAATAATAATAATAATAAAATAATAATAATAATAATAATAATAATAATATAATAATATAATAATAATATTAATAATAATAATAATAAATAATAATAATAATAATAATATAATAATAATATTAATAATAATAATAATAATAATAATAATAATAATAATAATAATAATGATAATAATAATAATAATGATAATAATAATAATAATAATGATAATAATAATCAATCTCATAAATCACGCAAACCATTCTCATGTCAATTGCACCATGCAAAATGTGGTGACTATTCTGCCGCCATATTATAAAAGGACGTAAGCACCAACGTAAACAAAAAATAGCTATTTATGGGAATCCCCATTTCACGGCGCACAATACTTTCTGGGTCATGTAGTAGTGTGCAAAATAACACTGTCAGAAATACAAAATTTTGAAACTGAAACATAAAACAAATCCTTAAAATTTCGAGCATAGCTCAAAAGTAACCCCATAACGTTACGTCCTTTTATCACAAGACGGCAATTTGGTCCAGTGGTTTAGGAGCCTTGTTGTTGCCTAAAAAAATCCAATTTGCCAAATATATAATAAGATAACAACAAGACTGAAGGTTTCTGCCTTGATGTACTGAATAGGCCTAGTGTACGATATGAAGCGACCCGAGTGTACAACTTTAGGAACCCTAGTAAAAAGTGAACTTTATGGTGTGCGTCTGTCAACAGAACTTTCCAGACCTTCTGTGTGACCTTAAAGTAATGTATAGCTAATAAGTGTTAGAGGGGGTTTCTTTAATTGTATCGTCAAAGCAATCGTCGGAACCAAGTAAAAGTCACGCTAACCAGAGCGATTTCTCGACATCGGTCCTTAGCATACGATATAGGGGATACTTCACATATCATAGTCACTTAATGTTGTTTTGTTATTCGGTGCTCTGAACACGCATGAGTGGGACTTCTCTAAGGTTATCAGGCATGGTCAATCTTTGTGTTGATGCTATGCCCTCGAGCATAAAGATATACGGGGTCGTCGCAATTTCAGCTCCCTTTTTTTTTTGGGGGGGGGGGGGGACTGAAAATGGTCGATAACTAATCCTTGTACTATTATTTTATATTATGTTTGACTAGATGCATGGTCAGATTACCTCAATGTTCAATATTACATATAAAGCGCAATGAAACAAGTGATGGTGTTCAAATGATATCTACGAGAACACTTTTTTCTTGAGAATTCAAATTGGAATTGGGACAGTTGGATTGAATTGACAATAATTGGGTTCAATCATTCAATCTTCGGGCTTACTACCGTCTATTAAGAATATGTTAAAAAATTTAAGGCTATTTATTATCTGACGCACGCTGGATGGCCATGTGTTTAAACATTTGGCTTGGAAACTCGTCCTTCAAGTATCGATCGTTTTAAACGATAATATATGTTATCTACCAAAACGTAAATCTGGCCGAGTTGTGTGATTCACAACGTAGATAAAGTACTAGATACGCTTTTAAACAAAACTTCAACAAAACGAGACAATAAAACTATATGCGGCTTTGTGGTCTTGTGATATGGTATTGATTCGGATCTGTAAGACGCTGGTTCGAGTCTTTATGTGTGAGTCTTCCTTGGAAAGGGTTCTTTACCCACATTCTCTTACCCTACGCAGGTATAACATGACGACCTGGTAGGTGATAGTGTTTTTTGTCGGAAAAAGACCATCGGTATCGAGCCTACGTCATATCTCGACCTATATTTTAAGTACCGTTATATGGGTTTACTTGGGCCATCAGGATTACTTGGGCCACGTTCTTGAAAAAGGTAGTTCACCTTAAAACTTATTTCTCAAAATTTAACAATATTTAGTTAATGTTTTCACTCAAAAGATTTTTAGGGAAAAAATTGTGGTGGTGGTTGGGGGGGGGGTGGAGGTGTTGGGTGCAGTATTCTTTTTCAAGAAAATTGGCCTAAGTAACCTCATACTACGGTATTGCTGTTGGGTTGGATCTCTATCAAAGCTCTTCTAACACATTTAATGGTTATTGCGCTTTATAAAATCTCACATCTTCATAAACAAATTCGGTAACATCTGACTTAGTATGTAAGTTAAGTCATTATTATCTTTTTTATTTATCCTCAGGGCCACTCTCATCCACCCAATCAACTGTAATAAATTTTTGACCACGTAAATCTCAGTCATAATTGTTATTGTTTTCTCGGCCTTGATGATCTCCACGATCACGGAAATACGCCTTTGAATAAATTACAAGCTTCATGACTTCATAAATAATAATCTTTGTCGCTGTCCTCAATCGACCGTCGGCTGCGTCAGCTTTCAGTGGTCTAATCAACATCATTATCGTTATGGCAGGTAAGTTACAATCAATTGGAAATCATGAAGACGGTTTAACTTATATTATGTAGTCTGTTTTTAATTTTGTTTTATTTTGGTTGTCTTTTGTATAATCGTAATAATAGTTAAGATAATGGTACTGATGATGATGATGATTGATGATGATGATGATGATGATGATGATGATGATG
Organism: Berghia stephanieae; assembly: GCF_034508935.2. Taxonomy (NCBI): domain Eukaryota; kingdom Metazoa; phylum Mollusca; class Gastropoda; order Nudibranchia; family Aeolidiidae; genus Berghia; species Berghia stephanieae. The sequence continues at coordinate 85,496,672 of NC_088362.1, read as the reverse complement.
ATGATGATGATGATGATGATGATGATGATGATGGTGGTGGTGATGATGATGAGGATGCAATAAATTAACATTATGACTTTTGCTTATTATAGTTTTATTTTGCAACAATACGAAAAATAACGATTAGTAAAACACATTGACTATGACAAAATATAAATTCGCGATGCGAAACTAGCTTCATTAAAGCCCGAGTCACATCGCCGTTACTGCTCTCTTGATGAAAACGCTCTAGTTTGTCCAGACGAGTTTGGTATTTTGGGGTTTTTTTTCTGAACTAACTGACCAGCCAGCAGAGATTGGGTTGCTCAGTGTATTCAATCTGGCGGAAAGGTTCTTTGCGATAGACTAGCATCCTATCCGTTTAGTGGTAGGGAGACATGCATTAAGTCTATGAAAAGTACGGCCCTCAAAGACTATGTTCATTCATATACGTGACAATAGCGAGGTTACGAGTGTCTCGTCTCCTATTCACAACCTCGGATTTCACGACACGTCCAGTCAGCAGAGATTGGGTTGCTCAGTGTATTCAATCTGGCGGAAAGGTTCTTTGCGATAGACTAGCATCCTATCCGTTTAGTGGTAGGGAGACATGTATAAAGTCTATGAAAAGTACGGCCCTCAAAGACTTTGTTCATTCATATACGTGACAATAGCGAGGTTACGAGTGTCTCGTCTCCTATTCACAACCTCGGATTTCACGACACGTCCAGTCAGCAGAGATTGGGTAGCTCAGTGTATTCAATCTGGCGGAAAGGTTCTTTGCGATAGACTAGCATCCTATCCGTTTAGTGGTAGGGAGACATGCATAAAGTCTATGAAAAGTACGGCCCTCAAAGACTATGTTCATTCATATACGTGACAATAGCGAGGTTACGAGTGTCTCGTCTCCTATTTACAACCTCGGATTTCACGACACGTCCAGCCAGCAGAGATTGGGTAGCTCAGTGTATTCAATCTGGCGGAAAAGTTCTTTGCGATAGACTAGCATCCTATCCGTTTAGTGGTAGGGAGACATGCATTAAGTCTATGAAAAGTACGGCCCTCAAAGACTATGTTCATTCATATACGTGACAATAGCGAGGTTACGAGTGTCTCGTCTCCTATTCACAACCTCGGATTTCACGACACGTCCAGTATCGATTTACCTATTGATCGGATATCAATAGCGATGTATTATTCAATAACAAAACGAAGATCTCCCTTAAGACCTAAAGGTGAGACGCTTCCTATTGTTACAGCAATTGGGGAATAGTAGGCAATTCTACTGGTATTTTGGTAGTTGCTCGGTGAATATTAGCCAGAAAACATTTATTTCATATATCGCTGTACTAAAATGATTTCCAAATTATCAAAAAATTGAGTCTCAAGAGAAGTTTGATAAGTTTGGAATTTTTTATTTATTATGAAGAAAACGTTTTCTAGCCAAAAAATTGCCACACAAAAAAAGCGTTTTGTCAATGGAGATTGATTTTGTTGGGATTGTGGTCTTTGTCGTGGTGGGAGTGCTGTGATTTTGTTCATGAAGATATTAATGTGTGGTGATGACGATGGCAATGATAATATTATAATATTGTATCATTTCACTGGCGATAAGGATGAGTAGAGGAATAAGAAGAGTAAGCAGTTTTAGAAATGATGATGATAATGAAGATGATGATGATGATGATGATGGTGATGATGATGACGACGATGATGATGATGATGGTGACGACGACGATGCTGATGATGATGATGATGATGATGATGATGATGATGATGATGATGATGATGATGATGATGATGATGAAGATGATGATGATTGTGATAATTTGTTTCACTCTTTTCAGGTTTTACTTCTTGGACCCCGCGCCAGCGCATCCTAGTTTTCGTCAACTTGGTAGCTGTAGTCATATTTGTTGTATTCATCGCTCAAGGACAAAAACGATTCCTTTTTCTCCCAGGCATTCGCGTCATGGAGTCACGCAACACCACTGGTCGTTTTGAAGCGTCAACAAATGACTCATCGGCATCGTCAAAACTAGCATATGACACTCTACGTCCTACACTGCCGTCTACTCGAGTTTGTCACTTCACAAACGTCGATGCATTCGACCCACTTATCATCAAGAAGTTTCAAAAATTTCCGCCTTTAAATTGCGATAAGGGCCGCCCCTGGCTCGTTTACAAGGAAGGACAATTTTTGAAAGTTAATATTTCTAAAGTCAAAGAACACCCAAAAGCTGTGAATTTCTCTCATTGTCGCTGTAGAACTTTAACAAAGCGAAGTACCAATGACAATAGTGTGATATACGGTAACTGGAGTAAGCGTTTTAATGACACGATGGGTGTTACCAGCAAAGATGTGTTCATGGAGGCGGAGTGTTATGACAAATCCAATGTACCCATATCTAATTCATATTTTACCTTCATGGTCTTAAAGCATGAAACTCACAAGAATTCTCATCTGCTACGTTATGTAAATCACTTGAAAAAATTCGCACCCAAGGAAACATTTAATCTTCTACTCGTTGGAGTAGACGGTCTTTCTAAGCAAAACTGTGAGAGGGCTATGCCAAAAACGAGAAACTTTCTTTTAAAAAATCTAGGAGCCATAGAATTTGAAAAATATAATAAAGTTGGTTTAAATACATTCCCAAACGTTTTACCTATGCTAACTGGTCATAGCGCCGGATTTTATAAAAAAGGGAATTGGACCTCGAAACAACCATTTGACAGAATTAATTCCTATTTCGTTTGGTCAGAGTATAGCAAAGCAGGATATCGCACCGCTTTGGACCTGGAGGAAAAATATATCACGGCATTTCATTATTTGAAGAAAGGGTTTTACACGTCGCCTGTAGATTATTACAGTCGAGCGTTAGTACTAGCTATGAGTTCAAACAAAAATCTGGCCTCCGCCGGCAAGTATTGCAAGGGGGATAAGCCAGCTGTTCATGTACACAACGACTTTTTACTCGAATTAACTACTCAGTTCAAAGAGGCCAACAGTCCTTTTTTTGGGTTCAGTTTTCTGACTAAACTCACTCATGACGACCAAAACAGAGCGAGCTCGGCTGATGACTTGTACCTCAGCTTCCTTCGGACATTAAAAGATTCTGACGCACTCAATAATACTGTTATGGTATTTTTCAGTGATCATGGAGAACGATTTGGGAGTATACGGTAAGTTCCACATGAGTCAGTCTTGAAATATACTCTGCTCACACAACAAACGACAAGAGGTATCACATCAAATGTGTATCAACTAAGCTCAGCTTAATAAATCTGATAATCCAGAAGACAAAAATTGTATTTTGAATAATTCAGAATCGTATGCAGATCTGAAGAATTGAATGACTTCAATTTAACTATAAACAAGCTAATTTTCATTGACTTGAATTTTTATTATGAAACCCCCGAACATCACATCTTGTTTATTGCCATTAAAATCAATAAATACCGATAGAAGATCAATAATTAACACAGTAGGTAAAAATTCTAGGGATTTTTTTTTTATTATCACAACTTATCAATTACCCATCACACTGCCCATCTATATTTATATGTAAAAGTATTTGACTTGAACTAAGACGTATTGATCAATATATTTAGAGATGCGATCCATCCCCACCAGAATACTTTGTGTATAAATTATTTCTCAATCAATTATCATACGTTTATTCTCTCTTTCTCTTGACAGACACACTTACAATGGAATCATCGAGTCAAAGTCACCTGCTGGTTTCATCGCTCTTCCACAGTGGTTCAAATCAAAATACCCAGAAGAATTCAATCGATTGCAAATAAACGCTGGTCGCCTTGTTTCTGTGTATGACCTTCATGCGACCTTCAGGGATATCCTTTACTTCAAAAGTTCTTCGCCACCTGCTGTTTTCAACCCTGAGATTGGCATCAGCTTGTTCCAAAAACTTATTCCGGAATCGAGAACCTGTGTAGACGCGGGGATTCCCACAGAGTACTGTAACTGTAATTCATTGACTAAAGTGAATATTGATAAAAATACGGAGAAGCTTTTGTCCTCGGCAATAACGACCAGAATGATGGAAGCACTTGGAAATTTCGCAGTGAATAAATGCCATAATCTTCTTCCAAAATCGGTGGAGTCTATTCTTGAGAAAGAGCGTCCCTTGGATCGAATTAAAAATATTATCACTGATAATTCGATTTTGTATCATATTACCATAGCAACAACCCCAGGGCATGGAGTGTTTGAGGCCGTGGTGGAGTACAAGAAAAAAGAAAAAACAGCTCGAGTAGTTGGTACTATTTCAAGACTTGATATGTACAAGGGGGAAAAAGACTGTATTACAGATCCAAAAATACGGCCTTTTTGTTTTTGTAAATGATTAGAAGTAATTTAAGTTTTGATTCTAATTTATTCATAATTACATTTCTTCCAGTTTGTACTTTGGCCAGCCTGGGAGAATACGACGTTGCCCTCTTACTGATTTGAATTAAGCCAGTAAATGAATCCATGTATGTTATATTAATCAAGTGTACCGTGGATGTCGCTACAAAACCGACACATTTTTGGTGCTAAAACAGGTAGTTCAATACTCTAGCTCGTATACGGCAAAATGGTTTTGTGGTATGACACTTGCTTTCGGATCGAAGGTCCTGGGTTCGAGCCTCGCTCGGCGCATAGTTGAGTCCTTGGAAAAGGCTCCTTACTCACATTCTTTCACCGTACTCAGTAAGTGTAAAATGAGTATCTGGCCGTTCACAGCGTTGTCTCTGTCGAAAAAAAATGTAATATCGTCTAGAAGGCATCGTGTCTCGTTCTACGTGTTAGTGTTGCTGTTGATCAGGAACCCTTTGTAAAGCGCTTTGAGCACTTTTAGTGGATGCGCGCTATGTAAACGCTCAAGCTCAAGTTTCGACCCAGCTATGAAGCCCATTTTTAATCTCTAGTTTATCTTCGTTTCTATAGCATGAAGCTAACGAGAAACCAAGCACGAAGCTAACGGTGACAATGGTTTGTTATCCCGTAGACAGGTCTGTAGCAAAGTAATTTCCCCGAGACATCATATTTATTTGATCCAGCTATCCAATCAGTCTGTGAGCAGAGTGATCCAGACAGTGCTCTACCAATTGAGCTAAGGGGTCCTCAATTTCAACGTTCTCCCTTTCGTGGGGCTGATAGCTCGGTGGCTACTTTCTCGAGATTAACAAGAAGCTGCTGTTGCTACTTCTACTACTACTACTACTACTACTACTACTACTACTACTACTACTACTACTACTACTACTACTACTACTACTACTACTACTAGTAGTAGTAGTAGTAGTAGTAGTAGTAGTAGTAGTAGTAGTAGTAGTAATACCACTATTACGACGACAACGACGGATACTTCTACTACTCCTACTATTACTAGTACAAGAGGAGTTGAGAGAGAGAGAGAGAGAGAGAGAGAGAGAGAGAGAGAGAAAAGCAGAGAGAGAGAGAGAGAGAGGGAGTGAGATATATAGATAGATAGATAGATAGTGAGAGAGAGAGAGAGAGAGAGAGAGAGAGAGAGAGAGAGATGGAAGAAGAGCTTCATGGGGTCTTCTGACTTCCCACAGTAAGGCAGGAGGTCACTTGTTGTGTCTTCTATCCTCCTATAATATATGTTTTCCAACTTGTTTTCTGTCTTTGTCTTGAAATGGGATTACTTAGTTTTGTCCTGGCCCTTGTCGGAGTCCTTGGCTGAGAGTGAAACATTCAAATGTATAATTTTATAGGTTTGGGAGGTGATATTTTTTTCCTTGTAAATCATCTCTCTGTTACGTATTGATTGTTATATATATATATATATATATATATATATATATATATATATATATATATATATATATATATATATATATATGATTATTTTGTTAATTTGTTTTAAACATATCATATAAACATGAAGTGCATTCATCTTAGTGGGATCCTATGCTCTTGTCTGGAGGAGACATTGAGGTGATGTCTAATTAAGTGCATTGGTTGTATGAGCTTGGAATCTACATCTGTTCCCTTTTTGAACCAATACCCCTTTGTCTTACTTATTCTTTGGTGCTTTAATTGTAATTCTATAATTTTGGACTATCACATTTTCTTCCTTTTTTACTCGCGCTGACATAACCTTGTTGTGATGCAAGCGCCGTAAAACCCTTAGAAAACAAACAAAGCATGATTTGCTTTAAAATCCCTGTAACTGTAATTACTACCAGCAGCATCACCTCCAATTGCCTTATTCCAATTTTCGTACCACTACCACAACCACCACCACATGATCCATTATCATAACCTGGCATTTTAAATCTTTTAAATCTCAGTACTGTGCTGGATACAATAAACCATGACATTCCTTTTGAAAGAATCAATTAGAATATTAATTGTCATTTCTGGCTGTACACCACATTTGTTTAGATCGTAATTAAACTACAGAAATTAATGTGTAAAGAAATACAAGTTTTAAAACTGGAAACATGGTATACAATTTGGAGTTCCCATCGACTGTGTTTTTTATCCCATTTTCTTCAATCCCCCTGATATCTCTTGCAATTGTCATGAGACAAAAATATTTGAAATACTACTACTACTACTACTACTACTACTACTACTACTACTACTACTACTACTACTACTACTACTACTACTACTACTACTACTACTACTACTACTACTACTACTACTACTACTACTACTACTACTACTACTACTACTAGCACTACTACTACTACTACTACTACTACTACTACTACTACTATTACTACTACAACTACTACTACTACTACTACTACTACTACTATTACTACTACTACTACTACTACTACTACTACTACTACTTCAACTAATGATGATGATGATTCTCAATTTTACTTTTCTGTTAACAATGAAAACATTCCTAAATAATCAGTCAATTTGACAGCTGTACGTTAGACTTTATAGAGTGGATGCGATAGGTGCAACGTGCACATATCTACTGGTCTGAGAACCATACGCAATTATTGGCCTGTTTTAATGGACAATATTTTGCGTTGGTTTGTAAATATTTCCATTAAAACAATGACCATAACAAATTGGGCTATGAGACCTGCAAATAAGTACACGACGGATGGGTGGAATTCTCCGAGGGCCGGGAGTGGGGAGAGACATCGCCCAACCTGGTCGATGGATTTTCACTGGTGCACAGCCTTGTTATTTATTGAATTCTTACAGATCCCCAACATGTTTGTTTCTTAGTTGTTTTTTTTTTATATGTTTGTTTTGATTTGTTGTTGTTTTGGTTTGATTTTGGGTTGTTTTTGTTTTTTGTTTTTTGTTTTGTTTTTTGTTGTTGTTTTTTTAATTTTTTAATACTTTTTTTTTTTTTTGGTAAATTTTTTATAATTTTTTGTTTGTCTGTTTGTTTTGTTTTGTTTTTGTTTTTGTTTTTTTTTTTGTCCTTATTTGTCTTCGCCTTGGTTCTGCTTGGAATAGCGTTATGATAAGGAAACAATCAGATGGATTAGTTTATTTTTGTTTGATTTGTGTTTTTTTTTTATTTGTTGGTTTGTTGGGGTTTTTATTATTTTTTTTTTTTTTGTTTTTTTTTTTTTGTTGTTTTTTGTTTTGTTTTGTTTTGCTTTATTTTGTTTTGGGGAGGGTTGAAGGGGGGGTGGTTGCCACTTGCTGTATCTTCTCTATCTACTTCTGTTTTCTGATTTGCTTTCTGTCTTTTCTTGTAAATCATCTATCTGTTGTGAACTGTAATAGTATTTGTTCGGAATATGCTATGTAAGCATTTGAGTGGGTTGCTCTTGGTGGAATCATGTGCTTGTGTCTGGGTGAGATTATAGGTAATCTCCACAAAGTAAATTGATAGTTTGCTCTTAAAATCTTCATTTGTTCCAAATTTGAACCAATCTCCTTTGTCTCACCTTTTCTCGGGTGCTTTAATTGAAAATCTATTTTTAAAAATGTTACTATCCCACCTTCTGGATGGGGTCTTCTGACTTTCCATGGTGGGCTGGATGCCACTTTCTGTGTCTTCTATCCCCCTATATTTGTTTTCCTAGTCGCTTTCTCTCTTTGTCTTGAAATAAGATTACTTGGTTTGTGCTGGCTCTGACCTGAGTCTTTGGCTTAGAGGTAAACAGTCAAATGTATAGTATTAGCCTAGAAGGCGTCATGTCCCGTCCTACATGTTTAGTGTTGCTGTTGGCCAGGGACCCCTTGTAAAGCGCTTTGAGTACGTTAAGTGGATATTGCGCTATATAAAAGCTCAAAAATGCTTAATCTTCTTCCTGTTTACTCGCGTACTGGCGCTGAAATGACCCATAAGGGACGCAAGCGACGTGAAACCCATATAAACATAAAAACAAAACTACTCTTGTAATCTTCTTTCGGTCCTTTCTAAACTCTCCGTACCCCAGCCCCCTTCCTCTACATAAACCACGTTACCCCCCCCCCCCCCCCCCCCCCCCGCCTCCCTTGCCCAATTGCAACATTTGCACTAGATTCCGGTTAAGTTCCTGACCTCTCTTAATGGGCAGGGAGGTACTTACTGTGTCTTTTATCCCCCTATATCTGTTTTCCAACTAGCTCTCTGTCTTTATCTTGGAATGAGATTACTTGGTTTTGTCCTGGCCCTGGCCGGATACCGTGGCTGAGGGGGAAACAGTCAAATGTATAGTTAGTTTTGGGAGATGGTATTTTTTTTTCCTTGTAACTCATCTCTCTGTTATGGACTTTATTATGTTTTGTTTACGTATTATATAATATGAATTTTAAACATTAGAGTGTATTCCTCTTAGTAGTACTTTGATAAAGGAATCTACATCTTTTTCCTATTTAAACCAATTCCTCTTTTTCTTGCCTTTTCTTGTGTGTTTTAATTGTAATTCTAGAACTTTTTACCATCCCATTTTCCCCCTTTTTTACTGGCGCTGATATGACCTTAATGTGTTGCAAGTGCCGTAAAGCCCTTTTTAAAAAATATACAGTTCAAGGTTGCTTTTTTAAAAAAATGTAAATGCCAATTGTAATCTAGCCTCACAATGTTTTAACCCTCTCCTTACGACCTACATCAAAATCGTCACTTTTGTTACGACTCAATATACATTATTTCTTATTCAGATTTATTTTGGACATCGCAATGATCTTTTTTAATTAATAAGAACCTAAAGTTGTTTTATTGAGAGCTTGTTTGAGTGTAAAAAATCAATTTTTCTGCTAGGTAAGCCAGCCATTTTGGGAAAATACTGAATATGATTGGTAAGGAAAGAGTTAACGATCTTCCAACGACTCCACACTTCCAATAATACCAATGAAAAGTTTCAAACTATTTATTCATCTCTATTGATGCTATGTACTTATGTAATTTACTCACAATATTCCAGCAGCCGGATATAACGTTCCAACACACAAAACTGTGTGTAAACTTGACCGTTTATATGTAGTATGATTAATAAACTTAGTGAGAACTATCATAAAAATTAATGACTGGCTAAAAACAATAACAAAGAGCTGAGTGGCGTCAATTCCGTTCTATCAATATTAAATAGCCCAATCCGTGGATTTTGTATTACCGGACACAGCAAGGAAACGATAAGTTTGTCCTCTTTTGAGAATCCATCAAAATCATTTTGGTAGTGGAGGGGGATTGAGTAACTCATTCATTTTAGTAATTACTTACTTGTACCTTCTAATTTTCTATTGATTTGAATGATATATTATTTCATATGCAGTTGGTATTGCTTTACTTCATAAGTTCTGTAAATTTCTATGAGATGCTTTGATTTGAAAATGCTATATACATTATTATGATTATAATTACGTATTACTATTATCACCACCATCATCGTCATCATTTTCGTCGTTTTCATCAATATCATCGTCATCGTGGTTATCATCATCGTCATTGTCTTTGTTTTCATCAACGTTGCCGCCATCATCATGAATGACTATCTGGGTGGGGTTCCTACCTCCCATAGCGGGCAGGGAGGTACTTGCTGTGTCTTCTATCCCCTCTTATGTTTTTCCAACTTGCTTTCTGTCTTTGTCTTGGAATAAGATTACTCGGTTTTGTCCTGGCCCTGGCCGGAGTCCTAGCTGGGAGGGAAACAGTCAAATGCATAGTTATTGTTTTGGGAGATGATATTTTTTCCCTTGTAAATCATCTCTCTGTTATGTATTATTATATGTGTTATTTTTAATTTATAATGTAAGCATTTGAGTGGATTCCTCTTTGTTGGATTTTGTGCTTGTGTCCGGATGAGACTTATAGGTGGTCTCAAACTAAGTAATTTGATAGTGTGCTCTTGGAATCTACATCTGATCTCTATTTGTTCCCAGTTCCCCTATGTCTTACTTTTTCTTGGTTGGTTTAATTGTAATTCTACTATCCCATTTTCTTCCTTTTACTGGCGCTGATATAATCTAAATGTGTTGCAAGCGCCGTAAAACCCTTAAAGACAAAACAAACAAATGAATGACTATTTTTTTAAAAACAAGGTGCTTTGCGATTGTCGACAGAGAAGTAGATTCTTTTAACCTCCCATTGTAGACCGTGTAGCTAAATATTATCTTTGTCTTTTATCCGCCTGTATTTATTTACCCTTTCCATTTAGCTTTCTGGAATGGGATTACTTGGTTTTGCCCTAGCCCTCTGACTGAGATCCTTAGCTGTTAAGGAAACCGCCAAATGTATACCTAATAAGTTTGTTTGTTTTTTTGAGATATTTTTTGTTTTGTTAATAATCTCTCTATTATATATTGTTACATATTCCCGACCTCCCATAGTGGCATGGAGGTACTTGCTATTTGGTCATCTATTCCCCTATATGTTTTCCAATTGCTTTCTGTCTTTGTCTTGGAATGAGATTACTAAGTTTTGTCCTGACCCTTGACTGGGAGAGAAACAGTCGAATGTATAGTTATTGTTTTGGGAGATGATATTTTTTTCCTTGTAAATCATCTCTCTGTTAAGTTCTGTTATTTTTTTTTTTTAATTTTAACATATGATTTGTAAACATTTGAATGTACTCCTCTTAGTGGGATCTTGTGTTGGTGTCTGGGTGAGACATTTGGATGATCTCAAACTAAGACACTGATATTGTGCTCTTGGAATCTACATATTATGCTCCCTCTTAGGAAAAGACGTCTCACTCACCTTACTCAGGTGTAAAACTTGTACCAGGCCGTAAAGTTTTCTCTGTTGAAAAAACAAATGTACTATCACCTAGCAGACGTCTTGTCTCGTCGTACATGTTTTAAGCGTTGCTGTCGGCTAGGGACCCCTTGTAAAGTGCTTTGACCGCCTTTAGTGGGCATATTATTGTGCTATATAAATGATCTATTTTTTGGGAGTATACAGATAGTGATAGAAAAAACAAGGTGCTTTGCGATTGTCGACAGAGAAGTAGATTCTTTTAACCTCCCATTGTAGACCGTGTAGCTAAATATTATCTTTGTCTTTTATCCGCCTGTATTTATTTACCCTTTCCATTTAGCTTTCTAGAATGGGATTACTTGGTTTTGCCCTAGCCCTCTGACTGAGATCCTTAGCTGTTAAGGAAACCGCCAAATGTATACCTAATAAGTTTGTTGGTTTTTTTTGAGATATTTTTTTTTTGTTAATAATCTCTCTATTATATATTGTTACATATTCCCGACCTCCCATAGTGGCATGGAGGTACTTGCTATTTGGTCATCTATTCCCCTATATGTTTTCCAATTGCTTTCTGTCTTTGTCTTGGAATGAGATTACTAAGTTTTGTCCTGACCCTTGACTGGGAGAGAAACAGTCGAATGTATAGTTATTGTTTTGGGAGATGATATTTTTTTCCTTGTAAATCATCTCTCTGTTAAGTTCTGTTATTTTTTTTTTTTTAATTTTAACATATGATTTGTAAACATTTGAATGTACTCCTCTTAGTGGGATCTTGTGTTGGTGTCTGGGTGAGACATTTGGATGATCTCAAACTAAGACACTGATATTGTGCTCTTGGAATCTACATATTATGCTCCCTCTTAGGAAAAGACGTCTCACTCACCTTACTCAGGTGTAAAACTTGTACCAGGCCGTAAAGTTTTCTCTGTTGAAAAAACAAATGTACTATCACCTAGCAGACGTCTTGTCTCGTCGTACATGTTTTAAGCGTTGCTGTCGGCTAGGGACCCCTTGTAAAGTGCTTTGACCGCCTTTAGTGGGTATATTATTGTGCTATATAAATGATCTATTTTTTGGGAGTATACAGATAGTGATAGAAAATAATCGGGGATCACAGCACTTCATTAGAATGTGGCCATTGTTGTCATGCATGATTTTATGAGAGAATTTTTTTTTCTTGCCAATCACTATCTCTCTTTATGTGGGAATTTAATTTATGGGTTCATGAGAAATACAAACGCATTTTCAGTTTCGGGAAAGATCCAGGTGAGAGGATGATTTCCTGATCTCCCCTTTATCTAAATCTATTGTTTTGCTTTTCCATGCGCCTAAATGACGCAGATGTTGCAAGTGCCATTAAACTAACCTTTAAAAACAGATTGGTCCTAAGATCTACAACTGTACCTTGTTTAAACAAAGTCCATCTGCATGTTTGTGTGTGTGTGTGTGTCTCCGTGTAGCTGTTCCTGTGTATGAGTGGTGTTTTAACGCATTTGCGTTAAAAAAGGAAAGATGGTGTGAGAGTGATTTTTTTTATTTTTTTTTGGACTTATCCGAACACACTTCAGAGAAAAATAGATTGGGGAAACAGATAACTCCTCGAGCTTGACGCGGATGATGATTCATGCACTCATTCATTTATTTTTTATATCTCTTACTAATATTTCCATTGATATAATGTTCATCATGGTGATCACCATTCCCACTAAAACTCAAATGGCTTTTTTCTTGCTTGTACGACGGGTCCTCAATTCCATGCAATGAAAAATAAATTTATGCCTTTTCAAGTTATAAAGTTGAATAAATATTTCTAACATTTCAAATGTTTGGATTTATCTATTTCATATTATTAATTTGAATTACAGTGGTGCCCACCTTACTGCCAGATGGTCAGGAATCAAGAATAATAAACATAGAGGCGAAATCTCCCATTACATCAAGAGGCATATAATCTCATTAACTGCAGTTTGTATTCTGCCAAGACATACTATCCTCCAAACAGCCCAGATTTTGACCCATCCGCTTCCCCCCCCCCCCCCCCCCCCCCCCCCCTTTTTTTTTTTTTTTTTTCTCTCTCCATCGTATCGTCTCAAAACGGTATTATGTCGGAATGACCCAGATGTTAAAAAGTCAAATTAAAGCTAAACTGGTCGAAATTGCTATTTTATTTAGCACACGAAACTGATATTCATTCTCCTCAATAAAATGTATTAATTCAACGCACGTCTTAAATTTATGGCTATAAATTAAATTTTGAGCATCTTAATTATCCCGACATAAACCGTTTTCAGACGAGGGGTCATAATAGTGGAAAGTGATGTGCACTTTTGTTTTCAAGACAAAAAATTTACGTTGACAGCATTAAGCCATTTTTCCGACTGGAGTCTCTGCATCGCACAGAAAGGCGACTGAGTTTTTCCAACAAAAAAATAATGACATACCATCGCCCCTGGTGATGACGAGTGAGCTTTCGTTTGCTGTGGCTTTCGTGTGTTTAGCGCAATTATTAGCGATGCTATGGCATTGGCGAGATTACTTTTCAATATGGCCCGGTAAATAACTACTAAAAAAAACAACAAAAAAAAAGCAACAACAAATAAACATAAATCCAAGAAAAATTTAACATGTTTTATTCTGATAAATTGAAAATGAAACATAGCAAATAATGGCACATTTGAAATAATAATAATAATAATAATAATAATAATAATAATAATAATAATAATAATAATAATAATAATAATAATAATAATAATAATAATAATAATAATAATAATAATTTTTAAAATAATAAAAAAATAAAACAATAATAATAAAAAATTATAATAATAATAATAATAATAATAATAATAATAATAATAATAATAATAATAATAATAATAATATAATATGATAATAACAATAATGATGATGATAATAATAATAATAATAAAATAATAATAATAATAATAATAATAATAACGATGATGATGATGATGATGATGATGATGATGATGATAACAACTAATCATCACAATGACATGACATGACATGACAAATATAATGGTGCCCTGTGCTTGGCTGAGTACACGTCTCCAAAATGAAAAAAAAAAAAAGAATAATAAAATAAAATATATTATATAAAAGCGAGAGTGATAAATAAAAGAATCGGAAAATGCGGTGTTCATTAATCATATGGGACAGCGTGGCTCAGCGGTACGGTCTTTGCTTCGTACCCGAAAGGTACAGAGTTCGACTACCCGCCGCGTTGTGTGGCCTTGAGCAAGTCACCTAGCCTTAGCTCACTTTGCGGTGCTGCACTGCGGCTAACGCCTGGGTTATTCCAGTCTTCCCTTGGAATAGACCCTAAAGAAAAATTTCCCCTTAGGGATGAATAAAGGGAATTTATTATTATTTTATTTTTTATCATCTTTTTTTTTTTTTAAATTGTTTGTTGGTGGGGTGGGGGGTTGACCAATTAAATATAATATATCTATAGTGATTAGTCAAGAAAAAAATATTAACAGTAAAGAGGAGACATACATTTTAAAAATAGAAATGAAAGAAGAGGAAAACAAATGAAAATCACGAGAAGCTTAAAGACACAAATGATGTCTATGAATATTTTTTTAATGTACATAGAGGATAAAAAGGGACTAGGACATAGAGTATAATGAAGCTAGCATCATATCATTCAAATTTCAAGCACAATTACCATTTGGAATGAACATGGTAATTAACATTGTCACATGGATTTATGTGAGCCACCAGGGCCACCCTTTTTGAAAAAGCTTCTTTTTTTCCTTTGCAAAATCTAACAACGTTTATTAACGTTTTCACTCATTATGAGATTTTGTGTTTTTAAAAAAGTTTTTTGGCATACACTAATCTTTTTCAAGAAAAGTAGCCCAAGTAACCCCTGGTAGTCCAAGTAACCCCATTACGGTAATGTAATATTAAGTATGTCCGATTTTTGTAAATATTAAAAATAATATAACGATGCTAATGGATGTTAGTGACTACAAAACAAAGAGGAAGGGAGAGATGAGGAGGGGTGTGAATTATTATTTTGCTATAAATCCATATAACTTTGATGGTGTTTTGTTTGTTTGTTGCTTTAGGTCTCTTCCAACACAATTGAGGTTATATGAGAGACCGCTGAAACAAAAAAAACAAGCAATCTAACAAAAATAGTACAAATGTAAATCAATATCATAAGCTAAATTATAAATAACCAAGAACAAACAGGCAGAAGATTTACAGAAAAAAAAAATATCCCCTGTCAAAAATACAATCACAAACCAAAGAAGCAGGATAGGCTAGTAAAGAGAAGAAGAAACGACATCACTATCGGATCGTACACCCATCATAGGTATATGATTCAAGGGTGATGCTCCCATCCAACCACCCGCTTTGATGGTGTATGTAGATAAAATTCCAATATCAATAGTAAATATTGCTAATAGATATCCATTTAAATAATGCTTCTTTGACAGTTTCTGACATAAATGACTCAAATAAAAAAAACAAAAAAGAAATAGAAACCATAATCAAACGACAAATAATAAAACCACCAAAACTGACTCTGCGTGTGATATTCTGTTTGTTTTTGTTTTTAAGGGTTTTACGGCGCTTGCAACACATAAAGGTCATATCAGCGCCAGTAAAAAAGAAGAAACTGGGATAGTAAAAAGTTCTAGAATTACAATTAAAGCACAAAAGAAAAGTTAAGACAAAGGGGAATTGGTTCAAATAGGGAACAGATGTAGATTCCAAGAGCACACCGCCAAAGTACTTAGTTTGAGATCACCTAAACGTCTCATCCAGACACAAGCACAGGTCCCAACTAAGAGGAATACACTCAAATGTTTACCAATCATATAATATAATACGTAAACTAAACATAATACAATGCATAACAGAGAGATGATTTACAAGGAAAAAAATATCTCCCAAAACTATAACTATACGTTCGACTATATCCCTCCCAGCCAAGGAACTCCGGCAAGGATCAGGACAAAACTAAGTAATCTCATTCCAAGACAATGACAGGAAACAATTGGAAAACGGGTATGGGGGGATAGAAGACACAGCATGTACCTGCCCACTATGGGAGGTCAGGATCCCCACACAGCATGTGATATTCTGAAATTATCATAAGCAGAAATATAAATATAAAATCATGGTTGCCTAATTTTTTTAAAGTGAAAATTTCATACCATGTTTGACTTAATTTGAAGTTGTTTGTTTGTTTTGTTTTTAAAGGTTTTACGGCGCTTGCAACACCTTTAGGTTATACCAACGCCAGTAAAAAGGAAGAAAATGGGATAGTAACAAGTTCTAGAATTACAATTAAAGCACCCAAGAAAAAGTAAGACATAGGGGAACAGGGAACAAATAGGGATCAGATGTAAATTCCAAGAGCACACCGCCAATGTACTTAGTTTGAGATCACCTAAAAGTCTCATCCGGACACAAGCACAAAATCCAACAACGAGGAATACACTCAAATGCTTACATTATACATTCAAAATAACAAATATAATAATACATAACAGAGAGATGATTTACAAGGAAAAAAATATCATCTCCCAAAACAATAACTATGCATTTGACTGTTTCCCTCCCAGCTAGGACTCCGGCCAGGGCCAGGACAAAACCAAGTAATCTCATTCCAAGACAAAGACAGAAAGCATATTGGAAAACAGATATAAGCTATAAGGGGATAGAAGACACAGTTTTTTTTTTTTTTTTGTTTTTGTTTTTAAGGGTTTTACGGCGCTTGCAACACATTTCGGTTATATCAGCGCCAGTAAAAAGGAAGAAAATGGGATAGTAAAAAGTTATAGAATTACAATGTAAGCACCCAAGAAAAAGTAAGACATAGGGGAACTGGGAACAAATAGGGATCAGATGTAGATTCCAAGAGCATACCACCAGTGTACTTAGTTTGAGATCACCTAAAAGTCTCATCCAGACACAAGCACAGGTCCCAACTAAGAGGAATACACTCAAATGTTTACCAATCATTTAATATAATATGTAAACTCAACATAATACAATGCGTAACAGAGAGATGATTTACAAGGAAAAAAATATCATCTCCCAAAACTATAACTATACATTCGACTGTTTCCCTCCCAGCCAAAGAGCTCCGGCAAGGATCAGGACAAAACTAAGTAATCTCATTCCAAGACAATGACAGGAAACAATTGGAAAACGGGTATGGGGGGATAGAAGACACAGCATGTACCTCCCCGCCCACTATGGGAGGTCAGGATCCCCACCCAGTAGAAGACACAGTATGTACCTCCCTGCCCACTATGGGAGGTCAGGAACCCCACCCAGTAATTTGAAGTTAGCTAGGCATACATAATATGCTTATTATTAGTCTCTACCTCAGATCAACATGACATTTTATTTATTTACTTATGTATTTACTTATTTATTTATTATTATTTTTTTGTTGTTGCTTTAAGGATGGAAATAGAAAATTCTCATTCATATATTGCGTACAGTGATGTTAAAAGATAATATTACCTAGTTTAATGATATCAACAGAGTACTAAGAATAACACCCTAAAAACATTATTAGCTTAGTGCATATAAAAGATAAAATTTTAATATTCCTACCCTGAACTACTAAAGTTCCTGTAAAGCATTCATGCATTACTATTATATGAAGAGTTCAATGCAACCCAAAACTAAATGAAAGTAAAGCCAATTATGTGAATCCAAAACAAACAACAAAAGCATGTAAAAAATTTTAAGAAGTTGACGTAATTGTTGAATATCTCAAGATACCACACTCCAGAATATCTAGATACATTTTTTTAAATCTCGTCAATTCAACCAGTCATGAGCTATTTGTTTTGTGAAGGGTTTTACGGCGCTTACAACACATTCAAGTCATATCAGCGCCAGTAAAAAGGATGAAAATTCGATAGTAAAAACATTCTAGACGTACAATAAAAAGGACTTGAATAAAAAGTAAGACAAAGGGGAATGGTTCAAATAGGAAACAGCTGTAGATTCAAAGAGCACATTTTCAGTGTACTTTGGGATTACCTAAATATTTCACCCCAACACCAGCACATGTTCCCACTGAGAGGAATACACTCAAATGTTAACAAATCATAATATGTTAAAGATTAAAAAATAACAGAGAGATGATTTACAAGGGGAAAAAAATCATCTCCCAGGACTATCACTATACATGCAACTGTTTCCCTCCCAGCCAAGGACTCCGGCCAGGGTCAGGACAAAACTTAGTAATCCCATTCCAAGACAAAGACAGAAAGCAATTGGAAAACAGATACAGGGGATAGAAGACACAGCAAGTACCTCCCTGCCCATTATGGGAAGTCGGGAATCCCACCCAGCAGTCATGAGCTGTTCTACTTGCATAAACAATAACGTTATGTAAACAAGAAAAAAAAAAAGAGGAAGACAAAAGCATAGATCAATGATAAACAACAAAGTGCTTGGACACCATCAATTATTAAAATACATGAATTTAAAAAGAAAAAAGAAAAAAAGGCTAATGTAACAACAAAAACCACTTTTTTTCTTTTTTAAAGGGTTTTACGGCGCTTGCAACACATATAGGTCATATCAGCGCCAGTATAAAGAAAGAAAATGGCATAGTAATAAGTTCTAGAAATACAATTAAAGTACCCAAGAAAAGGTAAGACAAAGGGGAATTGGTTCAAATAAGAAACAGGTGTAGATTCCAAAAGCACACCGCCAAAGTACTTAGTTTGAGATCACCTAAACGTCTCATCCAGACACAAGCACAGGTCCCAACTAAGAGGAATACACTCCAATGTTTACCAATCATATAATATAATACGTAAACTAAACATAACACAATGCATAACAGAGAGATGATTTACAAGGAAAAAAATATCATCTCCCAAAACTATAACTATACATTCGACTATATCCCTCCCAGTCAAGGAACTCCGGCAAGGATCAGGACAAAACTAAGTAATCTCATTCCAAGACAAAGACAAAAAGCAAGTTGGAAACAGATTAGGGGGATAGAAGAAACAGCAAGTACCTCCCTGCCCACTATGGGAGGTCAGAAACCCCACCCAGTTTGTGACCACTTACTGCCTGTTCAATAAAGTGAGAACTCATCATCACTTTTGGTAGCAACAGGAAAAAAATGTTTAAAAAGGCAACACAGTCATCTGACACCATATTACATGGGTGCAAGTAGGTTAGGCCAAAAATAATTGAAATCCATTTCCAACTAATTCAAAAAGCCTGAAATTTATTTTGAAATGTAACCTATTGGTAAATGGTATTATTATGCCGGAAATAAATTAAAATTCATTTCAAAAAGCCGGAAATCCGGATTGAACCAGAAATCCGTGGAGAACTGGAAATCTCGCACCCATGATATTATGTTCTCAAAGAGAGAATCACTCTCTCTTTGAAAACATAATATCTCTCAGAGAGCAGTAACAGCGATGTGAATCAACAACTCTGCAACTGCTCTATGTGTGAAAACAGTTTGGTCTTAATGAGATTAATAATGATATAAAACTAATTCGGTCAACCCATTTAAAAGCTATTAAAATACATGTTTTGGTCATAATCTCACATATTTAAAACCTAAATTAATAAACGCATACCCAAAATCCACTTTCTCCCTTTCTACGAATGTTGACTATTAACCATCACATTATTTTATTGGGTGGTTGTGTTCGCAATGAAAAAAAAAAGAAGCAATATGTTTAAAGCATTCATAACTTATCTATTTCGTCTACAAGCCATATGAAAACAAATTTCAAACAGTGCAAGTTTGTTTGTTAGTCACCATTTTTTACTGTTGGTCACTGCTTACAGCCATGGACTCATTTGCACCTAAGTAAAGTGGGGAAATGTGTATAAACTGCCTTGTTCAAGGTCACAACACTAGGGCCAAAAGTTTTGGAACCAATGCCATACCTCCAGTCAATGGCTAAGCATTGCTATGCTACAGAGAAAAAAAATCTCAACCCGCCCTGTATAGATAACAATCTCCTTGCTAGTGAGGTGAATGCTCTAATACAGGTGCATTTGTACACAAAGCATTCTTACTCTTAGTAAATTAGCTTAAACAAAGGGCATTCTTTACATGTGTAATAAAGTCATCAGTTTGCATGATGGAGGAACCAAAGCTTTCCTTTTCTTATACAAAATTATAAACCACCAAATCAAGTGAAATAATAATATGGTAGAAGCATAAAGCACCAAAATACCTCAGGCTATGCATGAAGTTGTAACATTTTTCTTTTTGTTTTAAAAGCACCATTTTTTATTTTTTTTGAGTGTTTGTTTGCTTGTTTTGCTGACTTCAGCTTCAGCTGATTGCCAATCACAAAAGTAACGAATTTCAAGACCAAAAAAAAAAAAAAAAAAAGAAAGAATTTATAAATAGAATAGAAAGAATGAAATTGAATGACATAAGGTTTCCTTTAAAGCAGTAATTTAGTGACAACAAAGGCAAATATTATAGTCAGATCTGTATTAGTAGTAGTAGTAGTAGTAGTAGTAGTAGTAGTAGTAGTAGTAGTAGTAGTAGTAGTAGTAGTAGTGGTAGTAGTAGTAGTGGTAGTAGTAGTAGTAGTAGTAGTAGTAGTAGTAGTAGTAGTAGTAGTAGTAGTAGTAGTAGTAGTAGTAGTAGTAGTAGTAGTAGTAGTAGTAGTAGTAGTAGTAGTAGTAGTAGTAGTAGTAGTAGTAGTAGTAGTAGTAGTAGTAGTAGTAGTGGTAGTAGTTGTAGTAACATTACAGTGGAACCTCAATATAACAGATGGTGGGACAAGCCTAAAATCCCTGTTATATCAAGCCAGTTATAGACGAATTTCAAGAGAAATTAATCAAATGGTCTTAATCACCATTTAAAACGATATAGCATAGAGTAGTTAGTAGCCTAAACACACATACACACACACATGCACAGCATTCATGAACTAGGCCTAGCTTTGCTTAGTTTTCGGTTGCCTTTAGCTGTAGGCTTAGCTAAGCGTTATGTAGACTAATACATTGTATTTTGCTAAATTGAGCGGTTTTTGGGACTGTTCTACATAGGTTCGACAGTAATGCCTTAATAATAATACTAATAAGAAGAAGAAGAACGATAATAATTAATAATAATAATAATAATAATAATAATAATAATAATAATAATAATAATAATAATAATAATAATTCACAAAAACAAAAAGGTTGACCACTTTTATAAAAACACACATACACACATACACACACACACACTCATAAGCACACACGCACCCCCCTCCCACACCCCTCCAATTTCACACACACACACACACACACACACACACACACACACACACACTCTCACACACAAATAGGTACATGTTCGATCAACAACAAAATTGAAAAAACTCCAAAATAAAAAAATAAAAAATACAATTTGGGGATCTTCTGGAATTGCGTAGTCACTTAGTAAAGTACGAAATTGATAACATACACTGAAAATGAAACGGTTGCAATTTGTACAAAATACACAACAACAAAAAATAAATAAAAGCTGTGACCCAGAAAGTCTCAGATTCGAGCCCCACTTCAGGCATTTTCAATTAGGCAAGATAATTGACCCTCAATCTTCTCACTTTGGACAACTTGGGTGATTACTGTTGACGCCAAGACTTTTGTAAGGAGTATTATCTTCATTCCTTCATATATTGCCTTGGTGGTGACATCTAAAGAAGGGTTTAATTTTGTTTGTTTTTGTTTTTGTTTTAAGGGTTTTACGGTGCTTGCAAAACATATCAGCCCCAGTAAAAGGAAGAAAATTGGATAGTGAAAAGATTCTAGATGTACAATTAAAAGGACTTGACGAAAAAGTAAAACAGAAGGGAATAGTTCAAATAGGGAACAGATGTAGATTCCAAGAGCACATTATCAGTGTACTTAGTTTGAGATCACCTAAATGCCTCACCTAGACACCAGCATGATCCCACTAGAGGAATACACTCAAATGCTTACATTATACATTCAAAATAACAAATATAATAATACATAACAGAGATGATTTACAAGGAAAAAAAATATCTCCCAAAACAATAACTATGCATTTGACTGTTTCCCTCCCAGCCAAGCATTATGGCCAGGGTCAGGGCAAAACCAAGTAATCTCATCCAAGACAAACACAGAAAGCAAATTGGAAAACAGATATAAGGGGAAAGAAGACACAGTAAGTGCTTCCCTGCCCACTTTGGGAGGCTAGGAACCCCACCCAGTTTTTAATTTCAATGATTGAAATACAATAAGTGGTGACGTGACAATTAACTTTCACATGTATAATTTTCAAATGGTCAAAAATATTCAGATAGGCCTTTGTAAGTAATCCAAAAAAAAAAATTGCCAACATTAAAATAATATATATAATTTACAAAAACAAAACAGTTTTTGAGATGTAATAATATTGGAATTTTGTGTTAATTATTGTTATTTGTTTGTATAGCGACTTAGAGCACTTAGTGGATTACGCGCGCTATTAAATTATTTATTACATTACATACCAACATTTTTCCCCTGATGGCAGGAAGAATCCCCCCCCACCCCACCCCGCACCCACCCCACCCTTCAAAAATGACATAGCTTTTATTGATGTGATCAGCAAAGTAATAAGAATTTGTTCATCCACATATCATTGAACTGTGAGAGAATAAAAACGTGACCGTATGTTAATAATTGTAAACTGCTTGATCGTTGAACTCAATAACAGAGAGCAAACTATGTGTGATCATGATCAATAATTATAAACTGATGCAATGAACTAAGTTGTGAAAAAGCAATCTAACACAAATTTATAAATTTTCAACACATCACCCTCCAAATACAAAATGACTCCAAATTGCAACAAAAATATAGCAATGGTAAATGGTAAAGTTTGTAAGAAACAGAATTCAGCAAGACACTGTATGAATCAAAATACTTCTACTTGTTAAATCTTAGTACAAAATAGTAAAAAGCAACACCTTTCCGAGTTCCCAAGAGACGGGATCTGGCTGAAAAATGATACTTCGAATATGTGCTATTGAAAAGTTACTAGCTCACTAGAGTCCCCAGACCCATGAAGCAAGTTTGAATACATGCTGCTGTGTCATAGACTGCTTGTACCCTTTGATTATGCCACACTCACTATTGCAAATAGATCCCACAAGATCTAACTTAGATTAGGTCACCCAAATAATCGTTGGGTGGACAGGAGTCAATGTTGAAAAAAAAAATAAATAAATAAAACATCAAAATTCACCAAGGTTATTACCAGCTTTTAAAGGTTAAAGGAATAAACTTAAGAGTTTGAAAAAATGAATGTTTTAAATGTCCTTTTTCATTTTACAATAAATTGTATTTACAAAAGCTTAGTTATTTCCTTTACAAATTACTGAAAGACTTGTAAATCTTATAGAACGACCTTATGGTTTGGATATCAACAGTTTGAATTTCCTTCAATAATTTTGATGGGAATTGAGGATTCATTATAAAATTATGAAAAATATATAAAACCATGGGAAAATGTGTGAAAAGACGTTAAAATATGCTAAGATTGCATAAATTGACATTGGAATATCATAAATCTTTTCATTTAAAAAAATTCAATTTTAACTTCCGACTAGACTTCATTCAGATTATTGAATACAAATGCATTGTGTTAGAATCAAGACCTCAACCTAAATATTTTTAGAGTGACACCATTCTCAACATCCAAAAAGTTTCTGTCGAACAAGACAATGTAAGACAGTAAAGTTTTTTTTTTAAAGATAAATAAATAAATGCTGCACCTATATAACACTAATTCACAGTTTACCACCATAGTGAAAGTGCTTTACATTATTTGTTTCTCATTGCGGACATATAACACTACCGTGTCATTTACAGCCTTTTGATATACATGTAGAACATAATTTATGAACAAAGATAACACAGTTTTAATCCAAGGGGATCTCAAACCTTAACATCTATAGGATGTGGAGAATGTGTGTAAAAAAGTATTTCCCAAGGACTGATCCCCAGGATGTCCCCAGTTGGGTTTGTACTCAGGGACTCACCCTGTAGTCAGTGAGTCAGCCATTAATCATATATCCACTACAACAATACACATGAATTTTAATGATAAAAAAAAAACATCAATTAAGTAATATAAGAATCAATGGTAAGATAAAACAATTTCATTTAAAAATCTGACATAATACCAAAAAAAGAAAAACCCAATCCAATAACAGCAACGAATATTGATTTAAAACAAGTTTGGGAATAAGATTTATATGATCCTTTGAAAGGTTAAAAGTTCTTTACCAACCCATTTTCTGTCAAGCATCCTATTATCAAAAAAGCAACCAATGTTAACAAGAACTGTAACATATAACGGAGAAAAAAACATTAACAAAAATGCGCCTTTAATGAGGCACTTTGAAATGCAAAAATATCATCAGAAAAGACTAAAGGAACAGCAAACAAGTATAACATCTTTTTCTCTCTTGCCATCCTTCAAGACCAGAAAATTACAAGCAATCATCAACTATAAGTGGAACTACCTTAGATGTCTTGTACTGCTTGTTATTTAAAAGCAATATTTCTTTTGGAGACATTATTGACCTTCTAAAAAACCTGTCGTAAAAAGGAGATATAGGCAAAATAAAAATTATAGATTATTATAGAGCCTGTGAATTCTAAACTTAGGGTTTCAACCTATTTCCTTTATTAAATATTAAACAGATGTATTTTAAAACTCTCTCTCTCTCTCTCTCTCTCTCTCTCTCTCTCTCTCTCTCTCTCTCCTCTCTCTCTCTCTCTCTCTCTCTCTCTCTCTCTCTCTCTCTCTCTCTCTCTCTCTCTCTCTCTCTCTCTCTCTCTCTCTCTCTCTTCCCCAACCCCTTTCTATATATCTCTGCATTGCTCTCTCCTCTCTTGATTTATATTTACCTGATTTTGGATAAACATCAGAAGTCATCATATATTTTTGGGATACCAACATGATCGACGCCCAAATTTTTCTTGCAGATTTGGATAAACATTAGAAGGTGGATTGGAGTGGAGATATTCACATAATAAACACTGTCTGCCCGAAGATTTCACTAGAACCCATCTGTGAGTGGAAACAGAAATCAAGTGAGAAATATAAAAGTGAAAAATTGGAGAGCAGGCACTGGTGTAAGGAAAAAAGAATCTGTAAAGTTGCCAATACGATAGAGTCAGACAAAATGGAAAGAAAAATACAAGCCAGACAATGCTAATCTCTAGTCGAGGAGGGATGATTTTTTTGAGTGTTTTTGTCTTGTATTTTTCTCTCTACTTGTCACACTCACACCATTTCAGAGATATAATCAGATAAATAAAAATAGATTTATGACCCCAATCTGGTATTGTTTTGGAGCCAACCCGATGTGGAATATTGATCATAAGTGGGGGGGGCAAAAAATCAAACTTCTTAATTAAGATGATTTTAACCTCAAAATCAGTTTTCTACTGTAAAACTGAGTGATTGAACTGTAAGAAAAGTTAATAGTTATACCTAATTGTTCTGAATATTAAATGTATTTTTTTCTTAGTTCCTTTTCTAACAAGTAAATTTAATCTTTCATTATTTTTTTTTACTTTGAGCAAAAAAAAAAAGCGATATTCATTATCATATAACTAAAGAAGATTGCAATGACTATTAATGTGATTGTTTCACTGTTGGAAGGGAATCATTCCTTTGGTATAAAAGAAAAAAATTATCACAACTACTTTAAAATATAAATTAATTAATTATTTTGCCCGCATCAAATATTGGCCTTAATTACTTACTCATTTTTCCGTCTCAACATAGCAGTGTATCGCTCTTTATCATTGCCAAGTTCAATAAGGTATCGTGACAGTTCCTCTGGAGACTGAAAAAAAAAATTAATTTCATGACACTTTCTGAAAATCTACATGACACTCATATACATTTCATAATGCATCATTAAAGTATTTTTATTATAAACTAATAATCTTTATCTTCTCATTTTAATTTTTAAAATATTAGATCATTTCTTCAGCAATTTTGTCACTTTTTCTCTTCCATAAATATACCATATAATAATTTGAAATAAACAAAAATATTTGTCATCTCTCTTTATTGACTAAAGGGCATCTGAATGAAAATAAAAAATAAAAAATAAGTGTTGAGATTATTTTCCCATCGGTTTTTCTCAAAAAAATTGCCACAAGATGGTCATAATTTTCTATGCTGAACCTATAAAACGTAGTCATATAGTCATTAGCATTATGAACAAAAATCTTCTTTTGATTCTCATGTTGACAATATAGAACCATTGGGAGAATTCCGAAGTGTCATTACTTAAAATTCTTGAAAAAGGGCTGTACATTTTTTTTTTGTTATGATTAACCCTTGCCAAAGTCTACCAACATTCAGTAATAACATAACATACAACAACAAGCATCAAGAGGCTATCGACAAAAACAAAACGTGATTATTGCTAATCTATAGAAGATTGATAAATGTGAACACACCATGCAGTAATATTTTATTTTTCAAAGTACCCTTAGTCACATAATGTGGGAGGTCCTGATAATTCAGTTAACCGAGTACTGGACTCACAAAGGGACTGATATCATTCCCCGGTGCAGTGGAGATATTTTGTGATCCCATCTCAGCAAAGTTTTGGTCTGTTTGATCAGGCAGAAAGTATTTTGCAACAGACGTGTGTTCCATCCAAAGGCTAGCAAGAAATTCCTACTGTCCATTTAAAACTACAGAAACTGGAATAAACTTAAATTTATGGCACTTGGCACTAAGGGGCATTGCCAGTAAGTAGTAGTAGGAAAACCCTTATCAAACCATTGATGCTTTCACTGCATTTTTTCTATTTTGTGACAAGACAATTATACTTGCACAGGTATACATCAATAAGAATTCTTTGCTACTTCTCATGTTTGCCTTATCAAACTGTGATTATTATTCTGAACAGAGTGAAAGATTTTAATCATCCAGCACTGACTAAATAGCCAAGACATCTATTACCAAACTTCATTTACCAGCCAATGAAGTCATCAAAATTATGAAAGCTTTTAAGCTATCTTGCGATTTCAGGACGGGACAGTTTGACACCAAATGCAGGTCTTTAAAATGGACTTTTGCTCTAATCTATTGATTACCATTTGTTCATGGTGTTATTATATACTAACATCTGTAACAATCTAGTGTCCCTTTGTTGTTTGCAGCATGTTTAGGTCATTTCAGATCCAGTAAACTGGAAGAAAATTGAAAAATTAAAAGCAGCAGAGAATATGTAAGACAAAGAGGATTTCTTTAACAGGAATAAGAAGTAAAGGAATATATCTTTGTACTAGTCTGAAAATATTGTAAAGTTTCATACTGACACCGCCACATGATCTTCATCAAGAGATAGTCAGATGGTTGGAAAATAAGCATTATAATCAAAAACCAAGTATTGACATAACTTCTATATAGTGGAGAATAAAAAGATTTGGCTATATAATGTCAGAAAAAGATTTCAGGCAGGCTCAGGTCACACCAAATTGTCCATTTCCAGAACAAGGGCATAAAGCAACATGGTAAAGACAAAATATTTAGAGGGATAGAAGAGACAACAAGGCTGTGGAATGATAAAGACTCAATCCACTGAGGATGGTCCAGTGTCCCACTGCCCCATTGAAATAGTTTCCTTTTAATGCTGATTCCAAAGCCTTGAATATTTGTCTAAAAAATGGAGCCTAATCCCTCCACATTCTAATGAGTCTCGTGGTTTTCGAACTCTTGACAAGTTGGAGGTCATCTTAACCTAAAGTTCCCTCGTCAAAATATAAAACAGGTGTTTCCTCATACAGAAATTTTCCTACAAAATGAGAAAAAAATAATAGAGACAGGAAAAGATGTAGGATAAGGATGTAAAATAAATCATCAAACCTTGAAATCATCAGCATCAACATAAATTCCAGATGGAAGGTATTTCTTGTATTGGAATCCACCTCTTACAATAGGAATAACTTGCACATTCTGGAAAAGCTTGAAGAATTTTTCTGTAATATAATCTAAACAGAAAGCATTCTCGAAAGCAAGGTAGAATCTGAAAAATTGAAAGAAGTGAAGCAACCATTGAAAACTCTCTAACTTATACGTTGCATTCTTGAATTAAAATTTATAGCTATTTTCAAAAATTATTTTATGGCATTGCCATGACATCTGTTGTTATATATGATCATTAAAACATTTAATTCAATACTTTATATATCACATATTAATATAGGACAGTGCTGTTATTCCTTTTAGAATTACAGATTCTCGGCTAAAGAGCTACACTGGGAGTGTGCATATCAAGAACAAGGTCAGAATTCCACAGTGTACAAGAATCATTTCATCATTCCTCTCAAATGCCATGTTGCTTACACTTCATTATTACTTATTGAAACATTCAAGCGTTTTTGGTATTCTAAGTGACTGACTAATTTCAGCAAAACCTTGTGTGTGCCCAATGGGAAGATACCATATATCAAAAGGAATAAAGAAATCCTTTTATAATATTCCTAAACTAATTTTGAAACTCTTGTTTCCAATTTGAAGAATTTTAAAAATAAAATTACGTTAATATCCAATCAATTGCCTTGTTTTGGTGAAAGAAGAAACTTGATGGTTTGATTTTATAACTTATTTGTGTAAACATTTTATCTTCAAATGTCACTATTTATGGGATGAGGTAAATTATACTAAGGGTAAATGATATCATAACAATTACTTCTGAACTGAAATAAGTCTTTCATTTTGCCTCATCTGCAATGCTTTAAATCACGATTGTTCATAAAAATCATTTTTAAAAGATTGATGGAATGATCTACATTGGCCATTTCTTGCTGCATATGAAGAGATGAAGACAATTTTTAAAATCTTACTTGTAATCATTGGTTAACATTGGAAGACAAATGGCACTGTCATCAGACCGTGATGTGGGCCCCCTTGGTTCATCACCACACGTCAAATTCCCACATTCACCATATACATCAACATCTATCACTGTTTGCATTCGTTTTACATATTCTTCTCTTTTACTCGGTGTGACACAATGACTGACAAACCAGGCAGCCATTTTTGTTTTCCCATCAAAAACAGTGTCTGTATGAAAAAGGAGAGACTTGCCAAAATATTTTGCCATTTAAGCAATGATATGGAAAATTTGCAATCATATAAATATAGGGTTAACTCTTCATCCTATCATTATGATTCATTATAATCCTTTCAGATATGAATTGTCTGACCTCCACCATACAAAATTTACACCTAAATCTCGTATTACAAATCAGGGTTAGCAGAGTTGCTAAAAATGAATAAAAGTCAGTCAGTTATCTGAATTACAACTTTTTTTTCAGTTTTAAAACTGTTAAGAAGATTAAAAGGATAACGTGATATAAAATCTAACTTTTTACTTTTTTTTTAAGGGCTGCAAAAAAGATTTTTCAGTAATTTTACAGTGCATAGGCTTATCCTCGCAACTACATCCCACTCAAATAAAAAAGTAATTGAAAAAAACAAATAGAAATCTTACCATAATAAGCGTGGGGTGCATTTTCCTCTACTTTCCTCAACTGTCCAAACAGTTGAGGAATATCAGCATCAAGGTTATAGGTCATTGTGGCATTAAACATAAATCTGATGTCATCTCGACCTAGATCATAACCTCGAATGGCTGGATCATAAGTATACATCAACCACCTTAAACAAAAAACAATAATTATAATATAGCATTCTCAGTTTACAGGAATAATCATCAGAAATCCCCAGAAATCTGGACTGTGCCAATAATAATAAGGTACTAATTGAGCTGTGCCTTGGATACTTATATAGAATTTTTTTTTCCCAGACAAATTGAATAAAAAATTTGAAAACTGAAAAAAAAAAAATCCCAATCACTTGGACATAGATGAAGAAGAAGAAGAAGAAGAAGAAGAAGAAGAAGAAGAAGAAGAAGAAGAAGAAGAAGAAGAAGAAGAAGAAGAAGAAGAAGAAGAAGAAGAAGAAGAAGAAGAGAAGAAGAAGAAGAAGAAGAAGAAGAAGAAGAAGAAGAAGAAGAAGAAGAAGAAGAAGAAGAAGAAGAAGAAGAAGAAGAAGAAGAAGAAGAAGAAGAAGAAGAAGAAGAAGAAGAAGAAGAAGAGGAGGTGAGATCGTGTTTGAACAAGGAAAAAGAGAAAAATTTAAGCTATCACAGTCGTATGGAAAGAAAACTGCTGCTGAGAGCAGTTAATCTATTTTCATTCGAAGAAAAATATATATATCACATTCATTATTCCAGTTCACTTTCGACCAGATACAACGAAAGCGTTGGAACGGAGATTGTCAACCAGAAAATTTGTGTGACGGTCGCAAAATAGAGAGAAACAGCCCCATCTGACATGCTGTGTGTGTTAGTTGATTACTGAGGACGGGCGTGTGCAACAACTCGTGATTCAACAAGATTTGTGCAGCGAGGAAAAGGCAATCGAGTCTAGCTGGTATGCGTGGGCAGCATCAGCAGTGAATATGTGGGGGAGGGGCCACGTCCTGTGGAGTGTGCGAGTAGCAATAATTTAAAAGATGAAATTATTGAAGGAATGAAATTGACGTCACTAAGATCCTTGATATTGTTTTTAGCCAGCCTTTTTTATAAGTAGTTCTCACTAAATTCTATCAGACTAGTAAATATTAACGTTCAAGGGTAAACATAGTTTTGTGCGTTTGTGCGTTATATCCAGCTGGCAGATGTTATGCGCAATTTAGCTTCACACGCAGCATTAATAGTTAACTGGTTTGTTTTCTTTTTGACTCAATTCTTCAAGGCAAAGACATAAAAACTCCTTTGTCTTTCTTATATGTTTGATTTGTCTTTTGACGAGGCGGATTTTTTTTTCTTCTTTCTTTCTTTTTCTTTTTTTTTTTTTTTTCGGTGACACTTGACAGAATTTATTGAGCAAAGTTGTACTGTCGGAAATCCAACAAATGTCGAAAAATTTACAGGCCTGACAGAAAAAAAAAATCCAGAAAATAAAAAGACCCCATCATTTTGTATTTCAACTTTAAAAACACATTTCGGCGTATACTTCACCCCCACATTATACTAGATTAGGTTAACGGGTCATATAATTCATGTCACACATACCTTTGACCAGGTGGTCTCTGAAAAGTATGGACATCATGGTCCCTGATGTTCCCTGCTTTAAATGCCACCATATCAGCCTGAGTCATGTCATTAACAAAGACACATTTCTTATAGCGACATCTGTTAAATCTGTTTTAAGGTAAAAAGAATTTTTTAAAGTTTGAAAAAGTTTTTCAATACATGACACATATTTCAAAAACTATACTTCAGGTAATGTCTAATGCTCAGTCTTTCTTGGTCATTAAATCATCATATCTCATCTACCTTACTGTGATAAAAATTCAAGACATATTCTAATCTGACTTGGAGCATTCAAGGGCATCTATGAGAATCTTTTCTAGCGTTGTTATTCATAATATTTTGAATTATCAGCATAGGAGCAAAATGAAAGAGATTATTAAAAATATCAAGTTGCCTCGATGGCTCAGTGGTCAAGCACTCGAGGAGTATGGGTATTGATCCTACGCTCAGTCAAGATTTTTTTCTGATGCACCTGCCACTGCCACCCAGCAGAAATCAATTTGCGATAGACTAGCATCTCATACAAAATTTAGCAAACAATTGCTTCTGTCCTTTTAATGCAATAAAAACCAGGATAAACTCCAGCTCCAAAGGCCTTGACTCTGATCATTTACCCTTCCACCACCTCCACACCTCTTTTCTATTTCATTTTGTATACACAAGAAGCTGGGTGGAGTTTGGTACAATTCATTCAATACCTTCAAGAATGTTGTTGATAAGGAACTCTCTCACATGATGTATTTATATGAATAACCTTTCACGGTTAGGTAAATTAGCAGGGCAATGTAATTTTTATAATGAGCTTTTAAGTTTAAAGATGTCTTAAGATTTACAAGTTTTAGTAATGAATTCTCTGTATGTTGTTGTAGTTTAAAGACATAATCATAATGATTAAACATAATGAGTTTTTTAAATTTCATAGAAAGCATTTCAAGACTTATTTCCATAATTAGATATTTTTGCACAAGAATCATTAAAATTAGATATATTAGATATATACAGAAGTAAAAAGAACTTAAAACTTTAACAGTTTTCGATACAGACTGTCATCATTGCTAACTTAACAGTTGTGCTTATGGACTTTTGAAATTACTTACGAGTGTTTTCTATTATCTTTCTTTTCCCATGGCAAGAAAAAAGATAAATACTTTACTCCATTTTGTATTATAGGTGCTCTCAGTCTGAAATAGTTTTACAAACACAGACAAGGTGAGATTGAGAAAGGTTCTTCAAGTGGTGAAAGTTCTATGATATTTATGAAAGATGTTAGATAACCAGTAATTCTACTTTAATAACAAAAAATAAGAAAAATAATAAAGCCAAAGCAAATAATTGCTGACAAAAGAATTTGAAAGGATTTGGTATAAATGACTACTCATTCATTAGTGGAAGAGAAGATGCATTCATGGATCAACTAAGGCAATTAATTTCAGTTACCTCATCATGAAGGGGTCTCGATAGCTCAGTTGGTAGAGCACTCGTTTCACAATCAAAGGGAATGAGATCGATCTCGGGTGCAGTCGAGATTTTTTCTGACCCCCCTGTCCACTCAGCAGTGACTGGGTAGCTGGGGCTGTTAGATCTGGTAGAAAGTACTTTGTGATAAACTAGTGTCCTATCTAAATGGTAGTAATCAATTGCTATTGTCCGTTTCACGCTATAGAAACCGGGATAAACTCCAGCTCCATGGGTCTAATGGCTCTGAAGGACTACTAATTTATCTCATCATGAAGTACAGGCCAAGGCTAAAATAACGACTTCATATGAAGGATTAATTGTTCTTTTAGAAATTACAATAGATCAATAATGGGTGTATTCAAGTAAAATACAAGCTAGGCAGACAGAATATGAAGCTTTCAATATTCCTCTCTCAAAGAATGACGATCTTTTCTCCTATGTACCTCTCGCTTACCAACCCACCTGCTGGTATGAAGCGTTTGAGCGATTTTCAAACTGATTCATTGCAGGCAGACTATTAGAAAGAACCATAATTATTTTTATCTTTTGGATATGCAACATTGACAGTAGTGCTCAGTCTTTTGAGAAAATCTATGTAGATATAAAGAGAGTGTACAATGATAATGTTGTATTCTCATTATTTTCATTATTATTATCATCATCATCGTTGTCATCATCACCATCAACAGTACCATTATTATTATTATTATTATTATTATTATTATTATATTATTATATTATTATTTT